>NW_025110331.1:259621-267474 GCF_011392965.1 Frieseomelitta varia | reverse complement strand
GCACCTCGAAGAAATCATAAGAAGGAAAGATAAGAAATTGTTGAAAAAAAAAAAAAAAAAAAAAAAAAAAAAAAAAAAAATAAAAAAAAAAAAAAATAAAAAAAAAAAAAAAAGAAAACAAAAGTAGAGATGATACAAAAATATCAATCTTCTCTGGGAGGATTCGACGACATCCTGGAACCTCCGAATATGAATCCACTACATTATCAGTTTCGCTGCTACGTTACTGCTTGCAGATTAAGAAAAGAGTTACATCTCTAGAGTATATCTGTAAAAGATTGAAGCACGGACATAGTCAAATTATATTTGCTGTTCGAATCGACAGACCAAATTTCATTAGAATCTAACCCAAACCTTTCCTTCTAAGTGTATGCAATAATTTGGAGTTGGTCCAACACAGTAAAGTAATCTTACCTATCAAAACGCCGAGGGCCAGTAACAGGATGAACGGTCTTCTCCTTCCGTATTTTGATCTGCACCTGTCGCTCAAGCTTCCCAAAATTGGCGTGACGAAGAAGCCGATGAGAGGGCTGAGGGCCCAGACCAGGGTCATGTGCTGGTGATCCACGCCGATTTTCAACAAGGTTGGTGAAACGAACGCTGTTTCCGCGGCGTACGAAAATTCGATTCCCATCACGGCCGCGGATACCCGTACCAACTCTGCCCGTGTCTTTTTCCTGCAACACGGTCGTACAAACGTCGTCGGCTCGCGAAACTGAATATTCGTGAAAGTTGTCTCTTCTCGCGTCGATACGTCGCGTCGCGACACGCATACACGTGGATACACAGAAGGGTGGAAAGGAAAGTCAAGTCGTGGATGAATTCTACACCTTCGATTTGACGGGGATACGTGTAAGATACGTAAAGAAACCTTGACCTTGTATATCGTGTATTCCACTCGCCACGAAGGTGAAACTTTTCCACGAGTAATAGTTCTTTTGAGAAATGGTAAAAGAGGTAAATGTTTCTTAATCTTCTAAGGACGATTGGGTATTTAAATCCCTCTTTAAATGGCCAGGCGAAGTTTAATTTTACACGTTTTCAATATAAATTACTATTTAATTCCTATATTTTCAAAGTTAATCAATCCAATAATTTATTATAATTTATTTGCAATAATACATTGGGCTTTCTCAGATATTATATAGATAGGTGTCGACGTATATGGGGACGTTGGTACTTGGAAGGTTAATCGTTCAACACTGCTTGCGTGCCAACAGCGAGTTTGATGATTCTGGACGAGTGGAACGTGTAAAATAAGTAAAAAGAAAGAAAAAGAAAGGAAGAAAGAAAACTAAATAATGGAATGGCTAAATAAAGAAACATACCTGTAAATATGCTCGTAATCGTCCAAACTTCTCTCCAATTTGGGTGGTCCTCGCAGGTGATTCAAAAACCCTTCGATCCCCTGGTCCATCGGTATCCCATTTCTCCACTCTTTCCATGTCTCCCATTTCTCTTTAAACTTGTCTCTGACGTCGTGCACCCTGCCAGCCAAACCCTCGTACTCGTGCAGTTTATCCACCATGCTTTGCAATCTCTTTGAACTCTTTCTCTCGTTTCCTTCTTCTTCCTCTTCCTCTTCTTCTTCTTTTCCTCTCTTTCTCTCTCTCAGTTAAAAAGTCAGCTAGCTCTCATCGTCGCGTCGTAAAACATTCCGAGAGAGAGAGAGAGAGACACCGAAACTGACGTTCGCGTCTTTAAAATCCTCCATCGACCCTTACGTAATGATGACAATTGGTGGGTGAGAAAGAAACGCACGTATACGTACGTCGATCACTCGAAAAAATTTATTTATTTTAATCGCCTCCTCTTTTCATCAATCGGTTCAGGAATTCGTTCATTTTCGCGTCGACGGAATCGACGAATACAAATACGAGTTGTTCTCTGTCGCTTGCTTTCGTTCGGCTCCCTCTTCCTCCCCCCGCAAAAAAAAGAAAAACAGAAAAGAAAGAAAAGAAAGAAAAGAAAGAAGAAAGAACAAAGAAAAATGGCCAGAAGAATCGAAGACCAGAAAGAATGTAAAGAAGAAATTAAGGCGTAGGTGGAATGAAATTAAACGAAAGTAGGTGCATGTTGGTTGCTCGCTTCGACGGAATTAAATTAAATTAAATTAAATTAAATTAAATTAAATTAAATTAAATTTCGGAAAGAAGAAACGACGCGACGAGGGGGACGCGAGTGCGGGGAAAAACTGCTCTGTTTGTGTTTCCTGCTTCCTGTCCCCTGGCGAGGGGATGTCGAAAGCGTGGCGAGCGAGGAGCGTCGAGCGTGGAGGGTTGGGAACGGTGCTTCGTCGTCGAGACGCGAGAAACGACTGACGGGTTCCGCAAGCTCGCGACCAGCGAGCAGACGAAAGCTCGAGCTCGAGCTCGACCGCGACGTCGCCTTTCACCGTGGATACCTACCTAGTTACTTACCTTGCCTTGCCCAGTCCCTCCGTCCAAGTTCCGGCCGGATGTAAAATGAGCTTCTCGTGTACCATGGGAAAGCTACTTATCAGCCGGCTGTGCTCGTTACTGTTGATTAAAATCGGTTCGGTCGTTTGTTCGCCGTTCGCTTCTCGCTGGGGAAAAGAAACCCGCAGCGCCGGAACGCTCTTGCCTTGTAGCCAAATTAACTAAAAATGCACCCGTTCGCGTACGAACTTTTCGTCAACTAACTTTTCGTCAACTTTCGTCACTTTCGTCACTTTCGTTTCGAGTGCCCGTCAAAGTCACACCTAGTTTCAACGGAGGAACGTAACTCAAAAGCTGCCACAAGTTAATAAATTCGAAGTTTTCATCAACTTGTCGCTTGCCTATCGTTGCAAGTTCGTAGCGAAACAATGAAAGGAAAGCAATAAANAGAACGAAAGGACAGCTGAAAAGCACCTCGAAGAAATCATAAGAAGGAAAGATAAGAAATTGTTGAAAAAAAAAAAAAAAATAATAAAACCAAGATAAATATCACAGCAAATAAAAATAATAAAAAAAAAATAAAACCAAGATAAATATCGCAGCAAGTAACAAAAGTTTTGAAAACGTACAAAGGAGAATTGAAATGCAGAAATATGTAAAATAATTTTAATGGAAGCTCTTCTCTGCAACACTTTGATCATTTCGATCGTTGTAAGGTAAAATAGAGGTGTTTGACAAATTCGAAATACAATTTGAGCTCGTCTCGGATAGGTGAATTGCTCTGAAAGAGAGTGGAGAAAAAGCAGAGACGTAGCAGAGACGACGACGAGGAGACGTAACGTCGATGGTACGCGTGTTCGATACACACATATAAATAATTATAGGTATCGAACCCAGCTGTTCCTCGTTTTCTGTCTGCCGCCGCGAGACAGTTGATCCATTCTCGAGGAGAGAAGGAAAGCGACGTGCAGCAACTATACCGCGCGCACGAGAGACCAGCGTTTGCTTACGCGCCGAGTGGTTGTCAACAAAGCTTTTCACCGTAGATGTAATTTCCGCCGCGGAAATTGCACTTTGTCCATTATCTCCTTTCCACAAGGATTTTCGATTCGATTCGATTCACCGCCGAACGACGTTCTACATTCTACATTTTTTACACTCTACGCTCCGCGCTTTACACATGCTCTCTCCAGACTGGAATCTTTCTTTCCAATTCATTCATTATTATTAGTACAATTTATTAACTATAACTATATTAATAATTACTATTGCTATTATTATTATTATCATTATTATGTAATTATTATTACTACTATAATAATAATAAAAATTCGAAATCTTCTCTCTTAAACGTTTTATCGTTCAATTACACATTCTCAAACGCAACGGTCTCGATCGATCGTGGGCAATGAAATATTTTCCCGACTGAATGATGATATTTTCTGGCCAATGAAAAATTGGCGTGAAACGTGTGTGAGGTGTGCTCGTTCCTTTTTTCTTTTTTCAGGCAGCACTTTTTTTCACACACACACGATCGCACACTGGCGAACAATATTATCGAGCGATCGTATTAATCGACAAGAAGGAAGTCCTACAAAGTAGGTCTTGTTGCGTATGTGGCCTTGGCTCGAGCTTCGCCTTTGTTCTCGGAGCTTACGATAGCAATACGCATCGATGATGCAGTGTTTGTACGTATAATTTGTTCATCGTTGTTGAACGAAATGCTTTTGCTCTTCTCCATCTCGGACGGATTTGCGATCGAGTCGTCTGTGTTCTACCCATCACCGGTCATTATCGAGCAATGTCGACATTTAAGTTGTCAGAGTCTTTCGAGTTTTTCGAGTTTTAGCCCCTCGTTTAATCTCTCAGTTTGCTAGCTGTCTTTTCTTATTTTTCAAAAAAAAAAAAAAAGAAAAAGAAAAGAAAAAGAAAAACGATAAAGTTATTTTTCAATCGTCGAAAAACTAAATTGACGGAATAACGTGTGTTACATAAGTACATGTAATAACACAGTAGGTGTACGTGCTAGCTAATCCACTGGTTATACTATTGTAATGTTATAATATAATATATATATATATATATATATATATATATATATATATATATATATATATTCTATATACAGTGTGTTTNATATATATAATATATAATATATATATTTTTTATAATATAATATATATATATATATATATATATATATATATATATATATATATATATATACTATATACAGGGTGTTTCAATAACACGTGGGTTTTCTTCATCCCAATTATGATCATTATGAAAATTGAACGTACCATCCCTGGTGAAACTAGCTTACCAGAGTTTGCTCTGTTTATAAAATTCATTACATCTCACGAACAAAGACAGATAGGGCATATATTTATATGACTTTTTTTCATTCATTATTAGGCGTACAATCAGCTCCCAAAGTGGGAGTTCTCACAAGTTACGAAACACCCTGTATAATGTTATAATATTATATTATATAAACTAAACAGAGTTGTTGAGTCGTCGTGTTTCTGATTGCTGAAATAATTCAAAGAATATAGAGAATGTAAAACATATAAAGAACGTAACAAAAGGGGAGAGTGTGAAGAATTATACTTTAAGATAATTTGATTTACGTATTTTTACATTAGTATTGTTACATCGTCACAACGATATTTCCTTCAAGGTGGAGAAATCATTTTCCGAATCGTCGCGAAGCAGATGATAAATTTCGAAACGGTGTTTCGTAACGCCAGTGTTTCTTGCTTCTCTGACGTTTCAGTACCGTTTTAGTTGCGACTGTGTTATGACATATTGCCAGTCAATCAAGCAAACCAGTCAATGACGATCTGATTTGTTGACGAGTGATTCAACGTTCCGTCTTATTGAATGCATACGCAAATGTCGTCTTAATTCCCATCGACGTGCATCGCTGAGATGCAAGAGCCAATCTGCGTTGTGTAATAATCACGGGCTTAAGCTTCTAGCGTCTAGATGCGACGGGGCGGCCAACACGAAATTACACCATTCCCATTACACCTATTGCTTTCGAAACGATTTATTTCATTCTAATAGTTTTTAATATTTTCGAAACTGTTCATTCATCGTGCCCACTATGCTGTAATATAGTATAATATACTAATATATATTATACATTAATATATACTACAATATTACTATAATACTACTATTAATATAATATTATATAATATAATATTACTATATACTATAATATATATAAAATATATTATACTATAATAGTACTAATATTATTATATACTGTAGTAGTACAATATTATAGTATATAATACTATAATATTATGTATTAATATATACGTAACATAAGAAATTGAAACACTAAATGCCATGCGAAGAAACTTGGATATGAAATTTGTTGTAACATTTATTATTATTATAAAGCTTCTTTCTCTCCTCCTTTCCCTAATCACGCTTACGTTTCCATCAGCTCTGAGAAATTTTCTAGAAGAATGTTGGTTTGACAAAGATGAAACATCTTTCTCCCCCGTGATCCGATTACTTGATCAAGTCTTATCAAACCTCCAATTCGTTCTTCCAACAATAAGACCGAAGTAACGACGAAAAGCGGACTTCTGCTGCTTTTCGTTGTACGAAGCTACATGAAGCGAGCGTAGGATTAAAGGGAGACAAGAAATTTTCATTTTCTTCCCTTGCGAGCGAAACATCTCCCCTCCTCTAACGGAAGTTTAGTAGTTTTACGACGTTGAGAACGAGAAGAACGAAAAAAAAAGGGGGGGCAATAAAAGCGACGACTGTTTGTTGCTTTACTGTTGTTTAAGGGAACGCAATTTTCTTGCCAACTGTCAAGATCGATGTATTAAGGTCCGTTGGAACGTGCATCGACTAACTCTAGGCTTAACTTTAGATCGAACAGAACGAAGACACGGAACGAAGACTTGAAGCTTGAAAAGGCTTGACTGCCTTTTTATCTTTTCCGTCACGTTTGTGCAATTAGCTACTACGTAAGCCGCAGCTTTTCTTTTTTTTTCTCGCCGGGGAATTTTGGGGAACTAGCGGCAAACTTTATTGCTTCTGGCAAACTCTGTCGCCGCGTGTTTCAACGCGTGTGGGGGAAACGGTTTCACGGCGACGATTTAACTCTGATCCTTACTGGATCCAGGATCCACTATGTCCCAACTATTTCCACCGTTTATCTCTGCTATCTATCCTACTATCCATCCAATGTACAGTCAGAGATTTCAATTTTCTTGACGACAGAGGCGCAACTGGTAAATCCCTGCAAACTTTTATTGTTAAGGGGCTGGAATTCGTAGTAAGGGATGCACAGTAAGCCTGATTGCTAGAACGACGGTGGCTCTTTGCTCGTGGCTCTTTGCCAAACATAAAATTTTAAATTTTAAAACTAAACTTTAAAATTAAATATTAAATATTAAACATTAAACATTAAACTTTAAATATTAAATATTGAATATTGAATACTGAATATTAAATATTAATTAAATTAAATTTATCATGCTATCATACTTTCAAATTGAAAAACTCACCGTCTGATCTTTGCCGTTGTACTTTCCAAGTTTATACGCTTACAAATGTTTAAATAACATTTTTACAGTCCCGTTGAAGAAAATAGTCTTTATCGCTGTTAATTTAACGCTTTTCGCGTTCAACGTGATCGGTCGTTTGACGCTTAAAAAACACGTTGTATTAAAATCGATTGATCGCGTACAAGGTGGAAAGGAAAGTTTGTCCGTGATTATCATAGATGAATTCGTTTGATGGAAATACGTGTAAAGAACTTACCGCGAAGATTAAGATTCAGAATTCGTCTATGATAGCCGTGGACAAATTTTCCTTTCGATCCTGTCCACGCCATAATCGTCGAAAAGGGAACGTAGGAGCCGATGGGAATCGAACACTTGGGAGGGATGTCGAATGGGAGGATGGGGGACAAGGTTAACAGGAAATTTCGAGGAAGAAGACAGAGATCGTTCGGTGAACTTTACATTACGTTAGAGATCGAAGAAGCCTCGATGAAGACTCGTTTTCCCTCTCGTTTCGACATCTTACGAAAGCGGTTTTAAATCCGATAAACTCGTCCGTGGAAAGGACGGTGGGAAATTAGAGGAAGTAACGCTTGCCCGTGCTCGTTATTTTACCGAGCGATTGATTTTCAGTAATGATTTGAACAATTCGAACTTCAATTTTTTTCTATGGAGGGCACAGATATTTGGCGAGAGCAGTGATATTAAATTTCCCTTTTTCTATTCCTTGCTGTACTGTGTTTTATAGCAAGTTTATAGCTGTTATACGTATGCACGTAAAAACGCAGATGTAGACCAAATTGTAAGCTGATGTAAATTTAACGTCTTTTGACTTAAGCCTTCGAGTTTTCACATTCGAGTTGACTTTTAGTAAAGATTATTCTCTTATTTAAACAATTGGAACTTCAATTTTTTTCTA
>NW_025110331.1:249096-259544 GCF_011392965.1 Frieseomelitta varia | reverse complement strand
TACCAAGTTTATAGCTGTTATACGTATGCACGTAGAAACGTAGATGTAGACCAAACTGTAAGCTGATGTAAATTTAACGTCTTCTGACCTAAACCTTTGAGTTTTCACATTCGAATTGACTTTTAGTAAAGAGTATTTTCTTATTTAAACAATTGGAACTTCAATTTTTTTCTATAGAGGGCACAGATATTTGGCGAGAGCAGTGATGTTAAATTTCTCTTTTTCTATTCCTTGCTGTACTGTGTTTTACAGCAAGTTCATAGCTTCATCACAGCTTCTGATTTAAACCTTCGAGTTTTCAAATTCGAATTGAGGCAAGTTAAAACAGGTTAAAATGGGATTGATTTATTTGTACAAGAAATGACATGGAAATATGTCGAATATATAAATGATACAGTACGATAACACGATGAGGAAATGTTCGATTTGACGAAATGAGAGAGAAACGTAGGAGATTCTGGAGCGTGAACGGCCATCCACGCGAATAAAACTGAGAGAGAAGAATAGGGTTGCAAGGGAGCGAGGATTTCTTGGAAAACACGTGCGTATGTATCTACGTATGTATATGCGTACGTCTTGATTTAATCCACGGCTAATTAATAATCTTCTCATTCGTATCTTC
Source organism: Frieseomelitta varia (assembly GCF_011392965.1). NCBI lineage: Eukaryota > Metazoa > Arthropoda > Insecta > Hymenoptera > Apidae > Frieseomelitta > Frieseomelitta varia. The sequence goes on along the minus strand of NW_025110331.1, from coordinate 258,922 downwards.
TTTTTCAAATGGCTGTTACGCGACATAATTCCGGCAATTGTGCCAATTATCACAGGGTTAAATGGACAAACAAGTGCGTTGAAAACGAGGAAGGGAACATCGGTAACGACAATTATCGCTGACGACAGTTTCATTCTTTCTTCTCGAGGAGGCCACTCTAATTCATTTAATTAACTACCAGAATTAAGAATATTAAATGAACATTAAACGAGCTGTTCGAGTTGTTCAACACAGTTTTCTACTAGCTGCGTACGTTGAAACGATTTCCCTTGCGTTTAGGTTTACCGCGTGAAATAAAACGAAAGATAACCTAAAACCCAAATCCTCGCGCGTCAATCAATAAATTTAAAAATGACTTTTCCAAATACTTTTATTCCTCTCTGTTCTTTCTTTCTAGGGGCTCCATCGTCGGCCATTTTCCACTTTAACCTTCAACCTCCAATTCCCATTTCACCCGTAAAATTCCATTACTTAATTCTATAATTCCCGAACCTCGTTTTCCATCCATTTAAATATCGTAATACAATAACGTAATTTTTTGTATTTTAATTTACATAAATACGTATATTTTATATATACATACATCTGTATAGTCTAATTTAATTTTCATCCATTATACCAGCGGTTCCCAACCTTTTTTTCTCTCTCCCGTATCGCCTGATTGAGCCTGCTTTTCGTTTATGCTCAACGTTTAAAATTTCTTCATCGTTCGTGAAGAAATAATGCTCTGAAACTGAAAAAGTACGCGCACATTTCCATAAATTTTCCGACATCCAAAATTTCGATTTTCAAAGAAAGAAAGAAAGAAAGAAAGAAAGAAAAGAAAATGACGTCGACCTACAACACGTCACACTGCGCGAAAAGTTTCACAAGCATTCGCACAAGTTTGTATGTATTTACAACACATGTGTCTAGTGCCAGTTGAATCTCTCTCTGTCTCTCTCTTTCTTCTCTCTCTCTCTCTCTCTCTCTCTCTCTCACTCTGTCTCTCTTTCCCGATGTTTCTTTGGAAGCTCGGACAACGACATATCGATGCTCTCTTCTAATTTCGAAGCTCAGTCAACGTTGAGATTCCAGGGTTGGTTCATCGTGTTGGTTCGATCAGTTCTTCCTAATCAGTGATCCTTTACGAGAAGATATGACAGATATGTCTTGCCCCTGATTTGAAAAAGGGAAAAGAAGAAGAAGAAGAAGAAGAAGAAGACTCTGCTTACTGCTGTTAATTTTTCTCTTTTTTCCTTCTTGTTTTTATTTTTTTTTTTTTTTCATCGTTTTAATTTTAATTTTATCGTGAAAGTAATTTGAGGGATCTCGTCATGGTTGACACGGTGGAGACTGAGAGTCGAACAGGTAAGAATAATTATTATACCGTCTTCTCTTCCTTAGTTCAAACTTACAATTAGTTTTACCCAACGCCATCGAAATCGAGGAGAACTCAGAGTAATTGTTTTTAAACAATTGTTTCGCTTTCGCTCTATGTTTAAACACTGTACTTTACTTGAAAGGTAAGAAAGTGTCATATTTTAGAAATTGAGAAACACGTATATTGGTTGGGTTATTTTACTCTCTGAATTCGTTTCGCCCCATAATTTCTGTTTATCTTAGTTATCGTTAGAATCCTTGCCTCATGGTTTCTAGCAAAAACTATGCAAACTAACGTGGAATATTCTTCTGTCCTTCCTCTTTTAACAAATTCGACACAAATCGAACCACGATCGATTAGTTTTGAAGAGGAAAACTTTTTGGAGACTTTTCCTACATTTACAGCATACAGCTGTATTAAATTAATTATGGTTTGAATTACGTTTGGGAGCTAAACGACAGTACAGTAGTTGTCGTGCTCTTTTGAACAAAATTGTAAAGTGATTGCGCAAAGAGACATATTGCAGTGCTCATTTACTACGAAAATGACAAAGTTTTCTTTTTTTTTTGGAGAAGAAAATGACGTGCTAGAATTTTCTTTCTCATAATCAATAACAATTTAACAACGCATTCTCACGTGCTAAAAGGAAAGAAAACGCCTTCGAGCTAAAAAGAAACCAAGTAGTACATGTGACATTTAAGTACCATTTGTGACACTCTGGACAATTGTTTTTCAATTTCTTTCATATTTCAGCTGGTAATTCAATTTAGAAAAAAAAGAAAAAAGAAATGCCTATCGATGAAGCAGAGTGTCCATCGAACGTTGATTAATTTCCTGCAATCAAAATACACGAACGTGAAGAAAACGAGTTTACGATTCGTTCGGTGACTCGTTTCTACTTTTCGCCACGGTTAGTTATCGGGAACTTGGACAGATTATTTGTCATTTCCAAGCACATGTGCATACATATGCATATTTAGATGTCTTTGGTTATCGTTCATCGATCTGAAACAACTTGCCACGTTTTATAATACGTATGTCGCAACATATTGCAGTATGTATTGCAATTGAAAACTCGAGAAGATAAACTATAATTAGGAAATTTATCAATATTACAAAGAAGAAAAAGTGAAACGACGATGAAATAGCGTTGCGATTAGCCATCGCAACTGGTAGTAACGATCGATGCTCGAACTGTTATACAATTAAAGTACAATTATCGTAGAAACGAAGAGGGGATTTTTAAAGGGAAGCGTTTCCACAGTGTGTAAATAACAGACACGAGATTTAGAATGAGAGAGAGAAAGAGAGAGAGAGAGAACAATTGAATTGAAGCGAATCACATGGAAAGATATGTGTGTGTATAATGAGAAGATGGGGATTTCCTATCTCAGTCACTTCACAGAGTGCAATATCAAGGACACTGAACTGGAATTATACAAACTACCTTTAATTTGCCATTTGCCATTCGCTTGATTTGTATTGATCAAGAGCGAAACATCTTGCGGTAATTATAGTTTTGTCTGCGACGGTGAGAAACATTTGCAAAAATAGAGTGACAAAGAAAGTGGACAATTATCTATGTATGTATCTATTCGCAATGAACTTGCCAGTATGCAATGTACGTATGTACGCGCGCGCGTGTGTGTATGCGTGTACTTGTACTCTATACACGTCGAAGGTTTATTTTAATTTATTTAAAAAAGAAGAGAGAGAGAGAAAAGGAGGGAAAGAAAAGGAAAAAGATAAAGAAAGACTAACGTAAGAGACACGATTTCTTTATCGCAAAGACAAATTATACTAATGATTCTATATAAATTCGCCTCGGTTTATGGCAGTGAGCCAATAGCACGAAAGAAGAAATTGTTTGTCATTAAAAATAAGTAGCAAAAGTCTCGGCGTGTAAATTTGTAAGCCAAGGTAAAGTAACACAAAATCTCAACTGAATAAAAATTTACGAGTGTACGTATAATATATGTATAATAAATCTAAATAATAAATATAATATAATATACATATAAACATATATAAAATAATATATGTTTAATAAATAAATAATAAATATAATAAATATAATATATGTATAATAAATCTATGCGCAAAGGATTTCTTGAATTTGTTTAAAATTTGATCAAGCTAAAGTAACATGAAAAATTTCAATTGAATAAAAACTGAATAAGACTTACGGATACATAGGTATACGTGTAAGAAGTCTATGCGCAAAGAATTTCTTGAATTCGTCTGAAATTTCTGTTAGTGGATCGAATTACAAACACACTGATTATTGATAGATTTAATATAAATTACGAAACACATGGAATGTTTAACTCTCATTGTTTCACTCTCTATCTCGTCTCTCATGCTTTGCATCTTCCCGATCACAACTGTTTCTCGTCACTATGCCCGCTCTCAATTGTTCTCGCATACATCTCTCTCATTCGTTCTTTCTTCTCTCTGCCATGAAATATATCAAACACTCAGATCACACCACACCACAATTATATATGCACACTCGCCACATTCATCCTTCCATACAAACATTATGTATATTCACTCCACGATATATAACTATCTATGATAACCACTACCACAATTTCATCAAGCTAAAGTAACATGAAAAATTTCAACTCAATAAAAACTGAATAAAACTTACGGATATGTATATATATACGTATAAGAAGTCTATGCGCAAAGAATTTCTCGAGTTCGTCTGAAATTTGTGGGGCGAGGCAAACTCTTTTCTTAAATTCGATTAAACTCAGTTTCTCGCGTCGAGACTGAAAAGAGATCGAGTGAGTGAGCAAGCACGACAAGTTAAACGTCGTGAAACTCGTACTCTTGCGTGTAATATCGAACTAGAAATATTGGCTGGCTAGAAATACTACGTAAACTGTCTGCAGAGAGAGAGAGAGAGAGAGAGAGAGAGAGAGAGAGAGAGAGAGATATTAGTTGATACCTAGTAGCGCTGCGCGTGAATTATTAGCGAGCAGGATTTTTATCGTCAAATAAACTCTCGTTATCGAGTGATACGGTAACGGTAGTGCGCCAATAATAATTCGCAAATGAACTAGAATGAACAGACTCGAACCGATGCGCGGTTCATTATCAGTAAGTGTTCGTTTTGCATTTCGCGTTTCTACGTTTCATCAAACACTATTGTTCTCATTGTTCAGTAAACAAGCAGTTAGATTCTATTTAGAATCGACGTTCTTCGACTCTTCCTGCCGTCTGTCTGTCTTATAGCGTTTTATCGCTGTAAGAAAGACACCGGTGTCGCATGGAAGTACGAAAATTCGTACAGGATCTGCTGTTTCATGTAAATCTAGATGTGATTGAAACTTTGTTAAATAAAAGAATGTAGGAAAATTCAGGCTGTAAGAATAAAATAGAAATAGATATACCTGTACGTGCTTATAGGATAGATAAATCGATTTCGGTCGTTTTTCGATCGTTGCAGAGTGAAATTTATCAATTTGTAGCTGCTGGTATCGTCGGGTCGTGGGTCGTCACAATGTTTCATCAGGTTACCTTGTTTTTAATTTTTGTTTCTTCCTTCGTGCCACTTTATTGTCACGTTTTAATTTAAAATTAAACAGCGTACGCGATGAATTGACTTTTTTTTTTTTATCGAGTAAAATACGCAGTATTCAGTAATCAATATAATAGTATACGTAGAATAGTATACGTAGATACATGTGTAAAAGTAAAGTAAAATTATAATTGACGATGTTAATTTCCGTTCTATATTTTGTTATTCTTTTATAGGACGAAGAATATTTCATCTTCGTTTCGTGAAACATTGTTTAAACATTGTTATTTTCATGACATAAAAAAAGTTGATCTCGTCAATTGAAATAATCGACGAAATGTACATGAAATTAATTCTTTTGCGTTGCAAACATCGCTATCGGAACATTTCACTAATATGTACAAAATGTACACAGAATACGAAATGAAAGGAAATTTGAATGACTTTGGTGGTTTATGGTGATTGAAATTGTCGAAATTATTGTTGAAATTTGCACCGAGTAGAGCAAAGTTTTCTCAAAACTTTGGAGAAATTTCTAACAAAAGTTCTAATAAATTGTTTCTCGTTGGCAATTAAACGCAGGAGTGGAAGATTCGTGAATTTCTCCGGGTGAATTTACGCTCTTCAAAGATACGTTCACCTCTACGACCTAGGCGCTTCGTATTTACAAAAAAAGTACCGAAATTATCGCAATTCATTCGATACGCGTAATCCCTAAGATAAACTAATCATAATCCAGGAATTATGAACGACGGTGCGAGAAGAAAAGAAATGATGTCGATCAACTGATCCCGGGATAAATTAATGTAAATTATCATTTTGAAGTTATCAATATTGAAGACTTCACTCGTCGAACGAAGTGAAGGCAAAGAACGAAACGAAGCAAATGTTGTTCCCTTCGAAGAGAACGAATGGATGGCTACGTGTGCATTAAGAAAAGGGAAGCAAAATTTCGGACAAATAATTGTGGAATTCTTTCTGCATGAGCGAATAAGGAATCGTTGTTCGAAAAGCATTAGCATCGTCGTCGTGTTCTTGACATCGTTTCGATTTAACAAACTGGCACGCACGTAGAGATAGCAATCAGCCACAAAATAAATCCCCGTTTGTACATGCGCTCCTCGTTTGTCCGCCGTGAACGTTTTTTTCCATCATTTTCCAGCTAATTTCCCGCGTTACTTACCCGCGGTTAATTAATTATCCAATCGCCATTCATTTGTTCAAGGGAATTCATTTTAATACAGATAACGTTTGTAATAGTATTGTTCTGGAACAGAACGTGCTAATCGGACAGTTACGACAGCCACAACTCACTCCAACCATGGCAAATCCAGGCAATAACCATGCCGGCTTTCACAATTTCCCTTGTTGTCGTCCCTTCTAATTGCACTTTCTCCTGCATTGAAGAAGGGACTGGGATATGGAGAAGATCGGCATGAGCAAAACAAAGGAAAGAGCCTCTAGGAGACACCTTTGCCCGAGGTATGGAGGGAATCTCGGGTCTTACCGCCTATACAGGCTGTTTCGTAACTTGTGGCACCCAGATCGAGAGCTGATTGTACGTCTAAAAATAATGAAAAAAAGTCATATAAATATATGTCCTATCTGTCTTTATGTTTATGAGATGTAATGAATTTTCTGTTTCAATTATTTTTAGAAAAGATGCTCGAAATGACCACCAAGCCTGCACGCGTCTTGCCATTGATCTGGTTACTCTCTCTCTCTATCGTTTCTGGTGTTTCTCGAATTTGTCGGAAGCCTTGCTCTATTCTATTTACTATCTCGTAGTATTTCAGCATGTTCAATCGACGTTGCGTATACAATAGATTTTTAAATGTCCCCGCAAATGAAAATCTAATGGATTCGAATCCGGAGAACGAGCAGGCCATGCAACAGGACCTCCACGACCAATCCATTTATTTGCAAAGTGTCGATTTAAAAATTGCCTAGCCACTCGGCTAAAATGCGGCGGAGCTCCATCATGCATAAACCGCATACGAATAATCTAATATCGACTTGGAACTTCCTCTAATATTTCGTGTAAACGCGTACTCGAGAAATCAACGTACTTTGTGCCTGTTAGTTTCCCATCAAGAAAAAAAGGTCCAATTAAAAATTATTCCTGCCCGTACGTTTCAACTAAATTGGTCTTGATGTCTTGAATGCGCAATAACACGTGGGTTTTCTTCATCCCAATTATGATTATTGAATGAAAATTGAATGTACCATCCCTGGTGAAACTAGCTTACTAGAGTTTGCTCTGTTTATAAAATTCATTATATCTCATAAACGAAGGCAGATAGGACATATATTTATATGACCTTTTTTGGACCGAAGTGGGTCCCACAAATTACGAAACACTCTGTATAATCACAGGCACACAGTCACGATATCAGCTCATCTCATACAGCAATCATACAGTACACAGTACACAGCATCAGTCACACAGTCATCATTCAACCTTAAATATATATAGTTGTTAGATATAAGTGTTTAACCTATATTCGCATTCCATAAAAACCCCAACGAGAGAGCTATCGGCACTTCACGGACAACGTACACACCGTTGTGCTCAAACAAGTGTTACTTGTAGTAATTGTTAGAACAACATCACTTAATGTATATATAACGTATACTTAAACATGTGTATTGATATACTCGAGTATACATACATCCTTGTACTAGAATGTACATACATGGAATGTACGCTTAAATGTATACAGAAATTAGAATTTCGAATGAGCGATACGAGCGAGTCTACTTAATATCATTTTGCCTCTATCTATTCGACAATTACTCATTCAACAATTTCAAAAACAAATGCCACTGTAAAATGTTAGTTCAAACGTTGTTATAATCGCAGTTCGTTATAATCCAATTCGTTCTAATGCAACATAATGATCACATGCAGTGGACAATCGACGTTCGTTATTCATTATTCCAACGAGTTAATTAAAACACACATTTATTTTCAAAGATGATCAACTTGATCTTGGAGCAAAGTAACGTAGTAACGTGTAGTAACGTGTCATTTTTGAAAATGCAAATAATGAAATAGTTAGAGTGATTCGATAACGCAATGTTTTTATTATTTACGATGAAAATAATATTGTATGCATGTATATGTTTATTTCAGCCTCTTTGGCCTTGAAATTGACTTTGGTTTCCACATTGCACGTATCCTAAATTTCACATGTATTCAATATTTCTGTATCCTATTTTGCTTTACCCTATACTTATATTTATCTGAACTATGCTATTCTTTTGTCTAACCTAAGTATCTTGACCTAATGCTTGATGAAAGTAATATTACTACTTGTAATTGAAATGGAAAATTATTCTCCGGAATGAAATTGAATTCGAACAGCTTCAAACAGTACGCAACAAGGCACGATGCTCGAACGATTGCTCGAAATCGTTACAACGATCGTGCGAGATCGTTACGCGTAATTATAGCGTTAGAATTTGCGTCGAACAAGTAGTCGAACTGACGCTTATCTGCGTTTATCAGTTTAATTGTCTTTATCAGGATCGATAAGGCCGTAGTTGCGAGCCTGAAGTGGACTTCCCTCAATTAGCCTAATTTATATTTACATTTACATTTATTTTTACATTTGTCGATATCGATGATCGCCAACCTAAGTCGTAATTGGCGTAAACAAGCCTCTCAGGTAGTAAATTCATCGCATAGTTTGTCACTTGTCAGATTTCCACGGATGTGCCTGTGTCTCTAAGTACAAAGTGGAAAGAAAAGTTTGCCCGTTTGCTATCATTGAACGAATTCTACGCTACTTCGATTCGATGGAAATACGTATAAGGAATTTGCCATAAAATTGACCTCAAATTTCAAAGTCAAATTTTTCTTTTGCATTTTTACTCGTCGCGAAAACTTTTCCGAGGAATCACTTGAGAGTTCTCTTGGAAAATGGCAGAAATGTTTCTCAATCGTTCGAGTCACTGCGGACGCTTGGGTTCTAACAGCGACTTTATGGTTCTGGACGCGATTGTCCGTTTTACGTAATTTTCATATTAGGTTTCACTGATCATTTGATTTGTCACAGTCAAGTGGTATCGGCGTAAGTCTAAATAATCAAATGATCAAACTGACTATATAATGATTAACATTTTTCGAAATATAAACGTTACATGCTACAAGTCGCGAGTCATAAAGTCGCTGTTAGAACGCACGCGTCCGCAGCGACTTGAACGATTAAGAAACATTTTTGTTATTTTCCAAGAGAACTATTAGGCCGCGACCGAATGGAAAAGTTTTACCTTTGTGACAAGTGGAATTAGAATGCAAGAAAAAAAAAATTTTTTGGCCTTGAAATTCACCGTCACGATCAATGTTGCGGGAGGAAAATCTTTACATGTATCTCCGTCAAATCGAAGGTGTAGATGGTCGTCTGTGATAGCCACGGACAAACTTTTCTTTCCACCTTGTATATCGAAGAAGCGAATAAGGAAGCGATCGATCGAGTCGAGTCGAGTCCTATGATGGAATTTTCTATCGCTAGAAAACTCGAGGATTTGGCCTACAATCTAATACACGGGTATTCGTTACTTATGCTCCGTTCTATGCTGCGTGTTGTTTTTCTTTTTTTCTCTCTCTCTCCTTCTGCATGAATCAACATGGCTCAAACTGGTTTCTACCATTTTTATCCCTCTTTCTGCTCGACACTTTCAGATGGAATCAATAATAGGCGAACAGTCTCGCTCCGAAACGAGTTTCCATCATTCAAATTCTACGATATACAGAGATGTGAAGTCTACGATGTTGCGTAGCGCCATAAACCTGTAGATACGTATTATGCGAAAAAATCTTTGCAATCTACCGTGATATTCTAAATATTATACATACATACATACATACATACATACATACATACATACATACATACATACATACATACATACATACATACATACATACA
>NW_025110331.1:148160-248641 GCF_011392965.1 Frieseomelitta varia | reverse complement strand
CATACATACATACATACATACATACATACATACATACATACATACATACATACATACATACATACATACATACATACATACGTCTACTCTAAGAGACACAACGTTCGAGAAATTTAAATCTTTAGGTATGCAATCTGTATGCAATCTGTATGCATACCTACCATTATCTTTTTCTAATAAGATAAAAATGTTTGCTCTCAAAATGAGAGAAAAGGAAATTTTTTTCCTTTCCAGTGAAACGGAGCGTAATTACTTTTGTCGAAGTAAATTTTCAACTACTGAATTATTTGCTGAAGTAAAGTATTTCTTAATGAAAAAAAAAATCAACAATTTAACAAACAAATCTGGTGGAAAAGAAAGATGTTTTTGTAAAGAAGGAAGACTTTGTACTCATGTACATAGTCTATACATACATATGTAAGGTTTAATCGGGCATTAGGTACTGATGAAAGACGTACCTAATGAATTCAAAAAAGAAGAGAACGCTGGCATAAATAAACATTAAAGTTCAAGTGGATGTTTATCTACATCTCGTGCAAATTTTTTCCAGTCTTTATGCGACAAGATTAGTTTATCTCAATTACCGTGTCTGATATACTATGTAACTATGTGAATTTCTGCGCTATCTATACGATTAATTAGCGACGATGTTCACTTAATTCTGCAAAAATCTCGAAAGAAGCAAGGAATTGTTTTCAAACTTGGAGGACAAAGTGTTTGAACCAACGTGAGGCCCACGAACAAAAATGCTTGTCAGGTTATGACAACTATGTTGCAAATAAAATATTGCTGGCTTGTCATTGTAAATATAAAACAAACGAAACTACGAAAAATTTCACACAATTCACACACGTACGAGTTGAAAAATGAAAATTTTCAAAACCTTCATGACCATCGTGTATTTAGGTTAATTATCCAAGAGAATAGTTTATAAAACGCGATGAATTCGTATATTTATGCATATTTTTAAAAATATCAAATAAGATAAGCAAGATTATCAAATGTATTCAATTCTCGCTTTGTTAATTTTTCAAAAATTACATTCAAAGCACACTGTTATCACGCATAGTATATTCCAATGATGGCGAATCTATGACTCGCAGGTCAGACACTGACCCACGCAAGCTTTTTAAATGACCCACGCGTTGAGTTTTATAAACTTATCATCATGTATATAAAAGAATTTTAATTATTTTTCGAAGAAAAATCTCTTTTCAAAAGATGTTGAGAAAATTACAAGTGTTCGGTTAGAGCTCAAAAGTGAGAAATAAATGCATAATTGTGTTTTATGGAGGATTTACGACTTGGTTGTGTATACATATAGGCATTTCAAGCCTTGAATGTTATATGAGTTAGTTGTGTCCAAAAAATTTTATATAGCGCTTACGATAAAACAGATGCAATAAGCACCAAAAAACACACTAGATCTCATTAGGTTTTTATATAATAAAAAAGAGAACAGACAATAAAGAATATCAAGAAATAAATATATATATATCTAGTGTATAGTGCAGAGGTGACTGGGCACAGTGTCACCCCTTTTGTATCAATTGTTTGACGTCGACATTTATTGTTTGCTCTTCACTTGCAAAAGTAAAAGTTGTAAAACAAAAAGGAAACGTAAACTTTTTAGAGGATTGTAAAAGGGAGAACCAAAGAAAAGTAGTTTCTAACCATCCTCCCCTCCCCCTTTCCAAGTGACGCCATTGACTTAGTGACCCACGAGCTAGTACTAAAAAAAAAAAAAATAATGAACAAAATTTGACCTACTTCTCAAAAAGGTTCGCCGTCACTGAGATATTAGAAAGAGATCGATGAACTAGATTGGGAATCGGAAACGGATATTCACGCAGATCGTTTTTTCAATTAACAACCAGCATATTCCGGTTCCTTGCTGTAAGTAAGGCTTGAAATTCCATGAGCTTCGAGCTTCTATTCATTTTTCAATCGAAGCGACGGCGACGCGACGGCGTCGTTCTTGAAACGTTGCTCGCCCAATCCTTTGTCGACAACTTTTTCTTCCTCGTAATAACGGTCCAATCGAAAACTGCTAGTCGAGCTGCTTGGTTCATTTCATGGAAAAAGATAAAAAAAGTATCGATATTTTAATTAATTGTTCGTTCGTACTGTTCACCAGTGATCGAAACTAAGAGTCTGAATTTCTCACGAAATAGGTGCAAACTGATCGATGCAAAAATTTATTTATTCGTTGGGAGTGATCTAAAAGATGTGGAAATATGTAAATTATGTAGACTAATGTAAAGTAAAATAAAGTGTTCAGGGTAAAGTAAAAATGTTCGTCATAGATAATGCTTGTTATTTAGAGTTTGGAAGAAAGCGATCTCTGTTCAGATTCCTGCCTTTTTAATAGACGTACGTACGTACGTATACATACAGTTTGTCTGGACTTTTCTTTCCAGCTAGTATATAAAAGTATAAATTTCCATATAAACATCCGCAGTTTATTAATAACAAATTTTTAGTTCTCTTTATTTCCATCTTAAACCTCAACTGTTTGATTATTTTATTCATAATTCGAGTATATACAGATCGTGGAATCGATCAACGTCAGCTCCATTTTTCGAAACGAAAGAAAAGGCAAAAGATTCAAGGAAGTAAATAAATGGTAGTAAATAGAAAAACAGAGACGAGCGAGTCATTGTGTTTGTACGATCGGATACTATACCAACAACCGTGCGAACTTTTCAAAGTTTCAAAAGCTAATTTAATCACAAATTAAAAATTCTTCAATCTTATTGTCCAGATTACACGATAAATATTCAACTCGATGCAAAAAACGAATAACCCGCTTCTATAAATTACTATCAGAATATTGGTACCAGTAGCAACAAATTATTCGAGGCATGTTTAAAAAAAAGAAATAATATTTATTACATTATCACTTTTTTCTAGTTTTCAATTTCGGAGTTTGTCAACTTTGTATCGTTAGATATTAGAACGACACGACATTTTCTGATGATAAATCATGGTGGAACTTTATTCGAAAATTCTATTACTCTTTAGTGTACGTACGAATATAATTGTACCATGTACAATAGTCCTCATTTAAGAGGGTATTCTAATGTGAAGCGCGTGTTTTTTTTAACTTTGCTAGGGAATTTTTTGCAAAGAACTATTACACCTTTTACCCAGTCAAATTGACAAGGTTTGTTTGCACGTATTTCAACGACGTTTTGAAATTTTTTGGGACAGAAAAAGTTAAAATTAGTGGCACTGCCTACTTTCAAACATAGTCGCTTTTGAAAAATGTCTCACGGTGTCCATGATTCCGGCCACTCTGCTTGTCGTAAATAAAAAAACGTGAGAGTTCCGTTAATTAGTATGAGTTTGGCTATAGCAGGTACCAGAACAAAAGAAAAAAGTCGACAATTAAAAAAGTGGCGATACTTTGAAGTTCGATTATCGATTTTTGCTACACGTTTTTGTTAAACTTTGGATGCCTAAAAAAATATAAAAAATAATATTTTTTGGTTGATTCTGGTAGGGGCTGTAGTCACACGTGTACTAAATGCGTGCTTAAAAAATTTTGAGTCAATTGGTCAAGTAGATTTCGAGATCTCATGGACACCGTTCTGAAAAGCATAGTTTCCAGAAAAATGCCTTTAAAATTTAGTATTGCGGTAACAGTGACGCTGGTCATCGCGTCCTTTAAACAACCATAACTTTGTTAATTTTAGGAGTTCATACGTATGGTTACAGAGATGTATTTTTGAAACTATGTTCTTTAAGAATATGCAAAAAAAAAAAAAAAATCGATTCTTTCAAAAGTTCACACTAGAATACCCGTTTAAGCGTCCGTAGTCGGGGTCCGACGGACGGTTTGGGTTAGGTTTGAGGAAGTGGGGAGGCGAATTGACCCCGAAGAAAAGAGAGGGGGAATGAGTGTCAGCTGTTATCAAGCACATCGGTGTCGAGTATATTATCATATGCTCGTTTTGTGCGTGTAAGTGCCACGTTTCACACGACCGCGTGGCAAAGTTACGTAGAGTGGAGATAGTTGCAGACGCTTAAGCGCCTAAGCGAGATACGTGCGTAACTGTATCAAAGGCAGTACTCGTACTAATTTCTTATAGCTCAAATGGGATCTTACACTCTCACTCTTGGAAATCCTGTCTCACACGATTTCGTACATATACAGGGAATGGCAAGTGCACGTCGACGCTGAAGCACTGGCTTTTGCTAGCCACGTATTCGCTACATGTCACACGTAAATGATACGTAGGCATGTGTGTACGTAGTATGGATACTTGTGTGTATGACAAGATAAGAAATAGGCGGCAGGCCGAGAGAGAGAGAGAGAGAGAGAGAGAGAGAGAGAGAGAGAGAGAACGAAACAGAAAACGAAAAGCCTAAAAAAGACTGTAGCGAGTAGCGAGTGGCCAAGTGAGGGACGCCTAGAGACAGCAATAAACCCTTGGTTTACACTCGAAGGGTCGCTGAGAACAAGATTCAAAAAAGAGGAACGAGAACGGGGAATGGAAACGGGAATAGGAACGATAAAGGGAACGGTCGGGATGGGAAGGGAAGGGAAGAGAAGGATTGGGAAGGGAAGGGAAGGGAAAGGGCAGAGGAAAGGTTTGGGGGAGGAGGAGGAGGAGGAGGAGGAGGAAGAGGTGGAGTGGCGTTGCTGGTGGCGCAGTCGGTTGGCCGATCTCGTGGCGAGCGATAGCCGAGCAACTCGGCCGAGGCGCTCGGTTCGCGTCGCGTCGCTTCGACGAAAGCAAGGACGCGTCGCTACGCTTGGCTATTGTAAGCAAGATCACAGAGGAGAGAGCACAGCATGCGTTAGTTACGCGCGCGTACGATGTCGGGCGATATCGCTCGATTCGAGAACGAGCCGGCCGCCTCCGACCCGCTAGTGTCGGACGCCGTTTCCACGTTGCAAGGTAACCTCTCTCTCTCTCTCTCTCTCTCTCTCTCTCTCTCTCTCTCTCTCTCTCTCTCTCTCTCTCTCTTTCTCTCTCTCTCTCTCNCTCTCTCTCTCTCTCTCTCTCTCTCTCTCTCTCTCTCTCTCTCTCTCTCTCTCTCTCTCTCTCTTTCTCTCTCTCTATCTATCTATCTATTTTCCCTACGTTGCTTGCTTCCGTCATTTTTTTCTGTCTCTCGTTTTCTTTCCTCGTTCCTTGTCGATTCTGTTTTCGTACTTGTGATAGTTGGTTTGTTGATTCGAGATAATTTGGTAGAATGTTTGTTGAATGTTCGAGAGTAACGTTCGTGGATATACCCGAGTCTGGATTGGAGCCGGACGAGTATAAGCATGTGTATAGTACAGCAGCAGAATTTCTTTCGGAAAATGGAAGTATATAAAAGGATGTTTTCCATAGATACGCGTTGTACGTTATCGTTTGATTTGCATGTTCGAGAGAAAGTTGGTGGCCGGATTGTTGTCGATCTCGTGCAAATTTTTCAAACGGGAGAGGAATTTTTTCGTAACTTTGAAAAACGTAATTTCGTTACTTTTCGAAACATCCTTGGCACTTTTGGAGCACCCGTGCATCTATATTTTTCTGTTTGAAAAACCAACAGATACGTAAAAGCTGTGCGTTGTTTTTGTATCGTCGATACAAAACAACTCGAACGATGACAACTATCTGTACCTTTAGTAATATAATTTCCTTCTGTCAGTGGAGAAAACGTGCAAAATTTTTGAAATTGGCGTATTTCCTGTCGCGTTGTTTTCGCGTTGTATTTTACCGAGACTATACACACGTATCACAGATAATGCACAATATCTTTTGTTTTATATGCTCGATAAACTGTCCGCTGTCTTTGAATAGAAAACGTGTCGTGTAAATGTGCCAAGGCACGGATTGCCGCATAACGCGAATTGCGGCTTGTGTAATAATACGTAACGAAATACGGGGGTGCGTGTTGTCGTCGGGGAATTTTAGAATTTTACAACGAGGAACGGAAGGAGACGACATTTGAAATTTCACGTGCACCTGAGTGTTCGCACAACCTTTTGTGTTTGCACAATCTTTTATTTGCTTTCCCTTTGCCGTTCTATTTTTTACGACCTTGGCAAACCGTCGGTAATTTCAGAAATTGAATTTCCTTCAACTTTAATATTTCAGAGACAATCGTCATAAAATATTTTTCCCCAACAGCTGCACGAGCAATTAGGTGCGCGAGTGAAATTTTGAAACGCAATCTAGCTCTCCCTTTCGTTTGGTAACACCATGCCTGAGCCGAGCCATTTTGATGATAAACCGATTAATATTTCACAAACACTGACGTTTTAGTGTTATATTAAACTGATTTATACGTAAATTAGCTTCGAAATGATAAAGCTTATTAGAGAAGAATAGTGTAAACACGTGAAACGATAAAGTTCGTCTACTATGTGTTTTGCTGCAAAGTGCAAAAATATTCTTGCTCTTGTCAGATGTTGGAACAATTTTTGTAAAAATATATTAGAAATATATATATATATATATATATATACACATATATATGCGTGCACATAGATACATACTTGTGTATGTTTGTCAGATTGTCTGATTAGAAAATACATGTATACTATACGTGTCAGATTATTTGCAAAAAAAAAAAAAAAAAAACCCGTACAGAAATGCAAAGAAAAATATAAATTTAGAATCTATCTTTGAATTTAGATTAAATTTCACGTGATACTTTTCAATCTTCTCTCTCTCTTCTTGATTAAGAAATAATTATCAGAGCGAAACTAGAAGAAACCTAATAGCAACGTTAATGAACAGTTTACTACGAACGAAATGTGACCCTAAAAAACAAGCGTAATCGTTTATGGGTGTCAGCGATGGTGACTCGATGTCTGACTAATACAAGATTCGAGCTTAAAGCTGATACTACTGTTGACACACGCTGACATCGAACAAAGAAAAGCGAAAAGAGAAAAATTCGATATCTAATTGTTGACGACGATCGGATCTTTTAATTCAAATTTAATCCAAATATAATCCGAGGCTTAACTTCCAGAGACAAAAGAAACGAAAAAAACAGGACACGGTGTATTTAAATTATTATTTAATCTGCACTCGTTTCGGAGCTCAACTCGAAAACAACCTCCAATTCCTCGAGATTTTAATTGAAACGCTGGACAGTTGTTAATTGGGAGTTTACAGTTTCAAATCTAATTAAAACGTAACTCACAATTGCTGGATAGCTTCAGAGATCCCTTGGCTTGGTAGAGATAGCTTGAACAATCAACGATTTGAAACTTAACCTTGACTCTAAATTTAATCTTAATCTTATTTCGAATTTGAGCTTGACATCCCCAAAACGAAACGGAGCATAACCTAACCTAAACCTAGATTCAGTCGAAACCAGCCCACTTTTAACTCGTTGCGACGATCAAGAGAGTAAAAACCAGTTGCTAAGAAAAATCTTTATGTCAAATTTCAACTCGACATCCGCAAAATGGAATCGAAATCTAACCTAAATCTGGATTCAATCGAGGCCCACTTTAACCCGTTGCCTCGATCAAGAGACTAAGAATCAGCTGCTAATAAAGGGTCGGAGAATTAATCTTTATTTCGAACTCGACATCTCCGAAACGAAACCTAACCTGAACCTAGATTCAGTCGAATCCAGCCCACTTTTAACTCGTTGCGACGATCAAGAGAGTAAAAAACAGTTGCTAACAAATGTCAGAGAATTTAATTTTTATTTCGAACTCGACATCTCCGAAACGAAACAAAACGAAACGAAACGAAACCTAACCTAACCTAAACCTAGATTCAGTCGATCCGCCACTTTTAACTCGTTGCCTCGATCAACGAGAGTAAAAAGAAACAGCTGGTAATAGAGGTCGGAGAACAGTAATGAATCGAAGGTGACAAGTAAGTACGCATGTAGTTGAGAACAAAGAAATGTTTCGAATAGCAATGCTAACTGGTACGTACAAAGACTCGAGAGGAGCGATTTACAAGAAAGGGGAGCCCTCGTTCGTTCGCTTTTGTTTTGTACGGGTTGACGAAGGAAATATATTTTTATTCTTGGAATGAACGTATGACCGCGACGTACACACACACACACACACACACACACACACACACACACACACACACACACACACACACACACACACACACACACANCGACGCACACACACACACACACACACACACACACACACACACACACACACACACACACACACACACACACACACACATATGTATACCTCGTGTGTGGCGTGTCGCGTCGGTTTCTTTTTTTCGGCCTCTTTCTTTCGCCTCGTTCTTTTTTAAGAGTTCACCACGTTATTTTCTCGTGTTTGCAGGAACCAAGCAAACGGCGGAAAGCGTAGCTCAAGATGCCGTTGACCAAACAGGTACATACATACATACATACGTATATGTAACATACGCGTATTTAATTTGAGGACGTTATAAAAAAGAGGAATGAATCAACCTAGATATAATTGAATTCTCATTCTTTAATTTTTCGTTTGCACGTGACAGTTTTATTTGAAGTAAACAATTCAAAAGTAAGTTTGACACCCTTGGTATGTATCATGTATTAATTTTCATCCCCCTTCAACTTAATCGCGTGATCAATAAACATCTTTTTTCTTTGCGTCAATTCGCAAGAAGATGTGTTTATTCGCTTTATTCGGCAGGCACCGCAGGAACAGACATCGTATCGATACTTATTGATTCTTGGTATCTTTCCACAGGATTTGGCAAGTTTAACCTTAAGGTTATGGCCGTCTGCAGTCTGATCTTCATGAACGTGGCATTCAGCATAACGAGCATTGGTTTTGTATTACCATCGGCGGCATGCGACTTTAAAATGACCACGGTGGACAAGGGACGCTTGAGCGCCGCCCCCATGTTAGGTAAACACTTTAACAAACGCTATTAATTTTATTAATTTGCACACGTGCAATGGCCGACGAATGGTGTGTCGGATTTGCATCTCGTTTAACCAGCGAGATACTTTTAATTATATTATTCGAAGCAGTACGACCGAAACGGCAAGGGTTCAAAGTACAAAGTTCAACGATACGTGTAGACGGATAGTATGTTGTATGGATAGTAAACTCTCGATCCTTATCTAAAATCTAAAATTTCAAAAATAAGATTTTTCGTTTCTTCTTTTTTTTATATTTTTGCTTCGTGCGACGAAAATGTTCGATCCGATCGGTGTCTTTTTAATTCTCGCAGAGCAGACGCGTGGAAAATGGCACGCGTTGCGTTTACTTCAACGTTTCTCGCGTGCCTTTACGAAACTCGTACACGCCCCCGTTCAATCAATCTCTACGCCGTGTTTCGCGAATAACAAGTTGCTTACATTAACTCGAACAGGACATCAAACCGCGTTCCTTTCTACACAAAGATTCTTGTGAAATTGCAGTTTGTTTTCCACTCGTTCGAGACCTTTTCACTTTCTTACTTTATACTTGTATACACTCTTGAGTCGTTCACACTTGAAATTAAATTTCAATCCACGATATCGTGCGTATGTACATACATAATGTAAGTATACTAATCTTCTTTCGCATTCGAAAAAAGAAGCGACTGATTTTTAATATCGACGAATCGAGTATTCATCGGCACGAGAACTACCAAAATGATTAGAATGACCGTTTGTTAGATATTTTATGTATATATAAAACTTGGTGTATTCTTGAATGATTGAATGATTTTTCGTAAACTACACAAGTAAAAGTTTATATATACCCTGTTGCATTATAAAGATTTTCTGTTTCTTCCCACTTCAACGTCTCTTTTATTTATAAATAAAATTTTATAATTCATTTATTCTTAAATACACTATATTCTTAAATATATTATATTTTGATTTATTGAAATATTTTCTCACAAAATTTTATTTGTATTAATTTCTCTTTTGTATAAATTTCAATAACAATACATAAATTAAATTTAAATTAAATCAAAATGAATAACAAGGTTCCCTAAAAAGATTCTGTAAAAAGACCGCCATATTATTTCATTTCAGTGATTCAACATTTAATAGTAGTAAAATATTTTATTAATATAACAGGGTATCTAATCCTAATTTATTATTTAATTTATTCAATATATTTATTTTAAATATATATAATTAAATATATATAATAAATATATTTAAATATATTATATATATAATATTTTAAATATATATGATTATTATTATTAATTAAAATTTCACTTAAAATTAATAAATTTTAGAGAATTTCTCTAGTAAAAATTTTATCCTTTAGTCGTCACTTTAATAATTCTAGTATTAAAAGTCAGATTTAAATTCCCGTCAAAATTCAAACGGTTCGTTATTGGTAACGTGGTCTTAAAATGAAAATTTTTATTTTTATTCGCAAATGGTCCAGTCTCGTTATCTGTTTCTTTCCTCTTTCCAACAAACAGTTAACGCATGGACACGGTAATTTTCCGTAAAGACAAATCAACGTGAGGTTAATTCATCGCGGTGTAGATGAACATTCGAAAGGGAAAACTCTTGTGCAAAAGTGTTTGTCGAGACAGCGATGATCTTTAACTGGAATGCAAGCGTAAATTATTAAATGAACGGCGATGCACTAAAACCAGGAACGTATCGTTACGTTGTCCATACACGTTGTTCCTACATTTTCGAAAAACATCGATCGAAATTTTAAGTATGTACGAAATTTTAAATATGCTGATTTACTAGATAATATTCATCGCGTGCCTCGATAGTTATAAATAGTAATAGTCGAGATAATTACAAATTACTTCGGCAAATGCGAATTTCACATTTTTTTTATTCATACTAAATTGTACAATAACAGTACACAAATTTAAATTAAATCAAAATGAACAACAAATTTCTCTAAAAAGATTCTGTAAAAAAGACCGCCATATTATTTCAATTCAATGATTCAACATTTAATAGTAATAAAATATTTTATTAATATAACAGGATATCTAATCCTAATTTATCATTTAATTTATTCAATATATTCTTTTATTTTAAACATATATAATTATCCCCTTGGAATTTAATATTCTTCCTTAATAATTTATGACATGATCCAATTGAAAAGAATAAGGATGATGTTGGGAATTTCGAAACCGACAAAAAAAAAAAACATTGATGAACGAATATATTCTGTCTCCCTCGAAACCAATTTTTTATTAGGCGCGTAAAATGAAACTTGTTTCAGGTGTGCATCGCGTTACGCGAATCACCCTGTATATTAGATAATGTAACGCATATAAATGTCACATTGTTGGACCTTGTGGCGAATTGATTTACTCGTTGCTCGCGTGAAGAACTGAAAAATTAATTAATTAGTTAAACGTGCCTCTGGCGTAAAAAGCAGCCAGTGTGTTCGCGAAAGACGCAAGATCAGAAGAAATTGAGTACTGCAATCGAGTACGAATAATTAAATCTCAAAAGGTCAAATCTCGATGCAACAGCGTGACTGTTTATCGTCTTGTGACATTTCCACGCACCAGCCATGTATTCATTATATACATTTACTTATTTAGTTAATTGTTAACTGCTGTACAATATTGTAGATATTACTACACTTGTGACAGATACAATGGAGCCAAGTTCGTACGAACGCTGGTACGAACGGTAAACATGCACGAGTTTGCATAATTTGCATAATTCGCGTTCGTGTTGTAGTTATTCTGTCCTCTACTATTGATTACACGTTTGTGTAACAGAGGTCGAGGTTCAACCAGCAAGAGTTCCTTTTGACTATTGAATATTTTATCACAATATTAGTTCAAATAAACGGTAAATTTGTTGTATTCGCTAGAAGAAACTAGATGCCTGCACGCGTGTAATAGAAACTATCGATTGTGATTATACTGCGAATTTTCATGCGTTTACGGAAGAGTCGAAGCAGCAAAAATGCGCCGATCGTGCAAAAATGTATGAAACATATCCAAAAGAGAGTATTAATTATGATTCTAGATTCCTAGAGTTCGTTAATCGTGTTTGGTGACAATTTTGAAAATGCGTAGAAATCATAGGTGCATTCTAGTTTGTGATAAATTACCGAGACAATCATGTGCAAAGATACATCGGATACCTTTACTACAAATAAAATTAAAATATTTAAGAAAACGAAGAGTAACTTAAAATTTTAATATTAATTAATTAATAAGAAATATTATTTTTGAATTTGCAATTTAACGTTTTTTTATAAACTATAATTGAAATTATTTGTAAAATTAAATATAATGAATAAAAATATAAATATATTTATAAATAAAAAATAAATAAATTTATTTTTTTATTAATCTTAAAGTAAATATAATTATTATTGTTTATATATATAAATTTTTTTTAAAATAATTAAATATTTTCATATTAATAATAATCTTGATAATAAACATAATAAATATAAAATAAATTTATTAAATTTAATTATTTCATATAAAAAATTTCATTTTAATATAAATCTAAATATTAATGGTAATTAATAGAATAAATTGAAATTCATACTTTAAATATATAATTTATGAATTTAAAATTAAAAATAATATATAATTTTCTAAAATTTAATTTTATTAATAAATTAATAATAAAATATAAAATAATTGAATACAGGTACTTGATCTACAGTTGTAATAATGAACGATTACGAAAAACAAAGAGAGACGAGTCATTGGATACTCTTGTATTTGCCTTTTTCTTCTTTTTTTTTTGGTGTTGTCGATGATTAATCCTTTCGCTAGCCTCTTTTACCAATTCAATGATATTCAAATGCAGGCATTTGCCATAATACGTAGTAATTGTTTTACAGCGTAATAATCATCAATCTGTGAAATTGTGAATTTATAGGTATGCTAGCTGGTTCGTACATATGGGGTTGTTACGCGGCCATCAAAGGGCGAAGACTGTCGCTGCTGGTCGCGCTGTTTCTACACGGGATCTCCGAGTTGTTGGCGTCGGTGGTGCCGCTCTATTGGGTCTTTCTGTTTTTGAAATTTCTGAGCGGCGCAGCGTCAGTATCATCATAATACACTTTTATATGTACAGGGTGTTCCCCTCAGTTAAATTGCCAAACTTTAGATATCAATTGAGGATCGTAAAATTTTTCCTTTGGAAGTATGATATTTACTACTAAAGTTATATTATATATAGGACTTGATAACGTATGCCGTCCAAATAATTCAGGTTCATTACGTATATTACTAAAGAAATTAAATTACTTGTTGTATTTATTACTAAAGATAATTGCAATTGTTACATATGTTGCTCAAAATGATTATCTTCAGCTTGGAGAGAGACAAGCATTAATCTCGGAAACGCAGACATTTCAATGTTATCCATTTATCGAACTCTTAATAACTTTAGAAGTAAATATCTGTTGAACGAAGCATTTGCGAGCATACTTCCACAGGGAAAATTTGTTCGTTTTCGTAGGGTCCTAAATTTATTAGATTATCTAATGTTTGGCGATTTAACCCGGAAACACTCTATATGTACAAGTAGAATCTCCCTTGTACAGTCATTCTGGTGGGCCAAAAATCACTTCCTACTAAAATAAATCCGTAATTTTTTTATTATATATATATTTATTTATTTATTTATTAAATAATTTTTTCTCGTACGTATCTTGATATTTTATTAAAAAAAATATATATATTTGGGAAAAAACTTTTGGCCCACTCTGTACAAGTAGAATAATTTGCAAAGCGGCCATTAAATAGCAAATTGAACAGTTTGATCGTGAACATCTTTTCTTTTGTAATAGTTCCGTAAACTTTGTGCTGATTCTGAAATTACTGAAATTCAATATCGTTCGTAATCCAGAGATTGAAAACTCTATGATTTGAGAATGCTCTTTAATAATTTTATATCGTTTCTATTGTAGTATGAATGGACAGTCGGCCGTTGTCTTCCTATATCTGGGCGAGTTCCAACCGACCAAATATCGGGATAAGATGCTCTCGTGGATGGAAATGGCTTGGGTTGTAGGGATGATCATTTTGGCAGGTAATTGAGATTCGTCAAGTGTACATTGCGTCGTGTTAAGGGGATATTTTAGTGTGAACTTCTAAAAAAAAATCACGATTTTTTTTTTTTTTAAATTCTTAAAGGACAAGGTTTGAAAGTATGCAGTGCCACTAATTTTAACTTTTTCTGTCCCAAAAAATTTCAAAACGTCGTTGAAACACGTACAAATAAACCTTGTCAATTTGACTGCAAAAGGTGTAATAGCTTCTTTGCAAAAAATTCCCCAACAAAGTTAAAAAAAACACGCACTTCGCACTGGAATACCCCCTTGAATTACATCGAATTAAATTAAATTAAATTGAATAAGATATCAGCAACGAACAAAATTATTCGGTGAAACGTTTAGAAACGTAAGTTTTCACACAGCCATAGCAAGTTATAGGTATAAAAATTCCAAAATGTAACGTTTTTCACTTTTCACTGGCATCGTTAAAAATCCTGTCGATGTTTTCCTCGTTCGTTTCATTCGCTTCACTCGGGGCAAATTGTCGATGAAAATATTTCACCCTGCTTGGAAATTTCAGGTGTCGGTTGGATCGTCATTCCCCTGGAAGTGAGCATCGAGAAGGACGATTTTTTCTTCCACTCGTGGAACCTTTTCGTGTTCATATGCTCCCTTCCAGCCTTGTTGACCGGAGCGTGGCTGTTGTTTTTCCCGGAGACGCCGAAATACCTCGCGGAAAGCGGCAACAACGTCCAGATGTTGGACGTTTTGATGAGAATGTACTCGGAGAACAGTGGCGAACCGCCGAAAGAATATATAGTAAGTCCATACCATCATATACATACGTCTGTTCGCCATTTTCCACGAGGAAATCGTGATTTCTTCCCGGCATTAAAATTAAAAGCTAACAAGGAGATGTCACAGCTGTTGAGTTGTCGATTTTAATGAAATTTGATCTGTCAATTCCAAAGCAAATATAATTTGACTGTGTCCGAGCATTTCGGTCAATACTCATTGTTTACAGAGATATTTAATGTTTCAATCTTCTACAGATATACTCTAGAGATGTAACTCTTTTCTTAATCTGCAAGCAGTAGCGTAGCAGCGAAACTGATAGCGTAGTGGATTCATATCCGGAGGTGACGTCAAATCTTTCTAGGGAAGAATATTATTGTATCATCTCTATTTTTGTTTCCTTTTTTTTTCTTTCAAGTTTTCTTGTCTTTTTATGTAGAATACTGTGTTTTACATTTTTATAGTATCCCTAATTATTAATTTATTTAAAATGTCACAGAAAATTTCAATATAAAATACAACGTCGAACGTTACAATTTTTAATAACTAATATTTTGCAAAAGAACATTATAATGTCTAGGATGATAAGCGTCGTAAAAGCATGAAAAGCATAAACTATATCTAGCAGTATGAATATTTTATAAATGCCACATTATTGCACCAATACTTTGCGTTTCTTACATCGTCTGGAAAGCACACTTGGTTTACATTGAAAAATATGGATTTATGAGATATTAATTTTGTTGCGTACCAAAAATATTTAACCATTGCATTGAAAACTGATGCAGATAATTGATTATGAATCAATGAATGAATTTTGATAGCGTCTTCCCTACGTTCGAAAGTTTATGATTATTTTGTAAAATTTCCATAGCATTCTATAATAGGGACATTATAAAATTGTAATAATGGCGATATAACTAGGGACATTATAAAAATATAAAACGCAGTATTCTACATAAAAAAAAAAAAAAAAAAAAAAAAAAAAAAAAAAAAAAAAAAAAGAAAAAAAGAGAAACGAAGGACGACAATGGCGACCGAATGCCGCGCACTGGCGGTACCCAATGAACCCTAGGCATCCGACAGTTTCATCAATGCCTGTACACAGAGTCGGTCTGATCTCCCAGCCGGAACTTTCATTCTTCCATCGATCAGAGAAATCGTAGCCCCCCCCCCCTCTCCTCCCCCTGCCGATTCGCGATTACACGTATCCACTGCCCCGTTGACGTGTCACCCATCGTCGGTTCTATCGTAGTAGTTGTTGCGTCACGCGATTGCCACAGCAAAAGAGACGCACGCTACGAAAAAGAAAACGACCAGAGAGCCACCGAGGGAAACGGCCGAAACTCGGCGAGTGAAAGATGAGAAAAGAAAAATATGTTGGCGGAGTGAGGAGGGCGGGTGGGCGCAGAAAGGAGTTAGAAGATCGAGCGCGTGATCGGTAGCGGCGCTTTCTAAACCGAGCGTAAATCTCCCATCGGTAAATCATGGAGCGATTACGCGGCGCAGCCCCGAGGCTGGGACGAGTCCCGTGACTCTCCAAGTACGAGGCTCACTCCTGTGACTGGCTGCGTGCCTCAGACGATTCGTTCCGGTTCGCGGACCAACCCGTCAACAGTTGAAGTTCCTTTCTCCGGAAAATCCGGTCGCCGGGCAATTGCTGGCCGGGTCGTCGCGCAAGAAGCAACGAAAGAAAGGGAAGGTGGAATGGTCAACGTTGCGGACCAAGTCCAACATTTTCATACAAATTCCAGACGAGTTTCGTTTTGAATACTACTTGAAAGTGAAAATGTTTTTGTGAATATATATAATGTATATTATATATATAATATTTTATATATTTTATATATATTATAATATTTTCATATATTTTATATATATTATAATATTTTTATATATATTATATAAATAATATTTTATATATTTTTTATATATATTTTATAAATATTATAATATTTTTATATATTTTATATATTTTATACATAATATATTATATATCTAGAGTAAATATATTTTATGTATATAGGTTATATGTATATTTTATACAATATATATACATATAGAATATGTATAATATATTTTATATATATATATATCTAGATTATATATATTTATTTATATATTTTTTATATAATATATATATATACATATAGAATATTTATAATATATTTTATATATAGATTATATATACATTTAATTATCGAAACTATTTAAGCTATGAAAATTAACTTGGATTCGAGTATAATTAAATGTACCATAATTGCTCGTAAATAATTCGAATCCAACGATTAAAAATTCAAAAATACTCGACCGCATCTTTTGCCGTGAACGAAACGAGAATCGTAGGGTAGCAGCCGGAACGCGAGTGAAACATAGAGGCGTTGATAGTTGGGTTACCTTGGCATGAGAAACCTTCACCTCCGTTGCTCGCCATTCCGGACGTGCCCAAATGAATTCGTTCCGAATGCAATTCGCAATTTGTCGTTAACGCTCGCGAGCTGCGAGACAAATGCTTCTACACTGTTGCGTTGTAAATGCTCATCGCGGTGTAATTAAGTTCGAGCCTCGTGCAACGGGCCGCGCGTCCGCTGAATAAGAATGCTGTGTACCCGATTTGGCTGAAT
Organism: Frieseomelitta varia; assembly: GCF_011392965.1. Taxonomy (NCBI): domain Eukaryota; kingdom Metazoa; phylum Arthropoda; class Insecta; order Hymenoptera; family Apidae; genus Frieseomelitta; species Frieseomelitta varia. Next base: position 231,316 of record NW_025110331.1, on the reverse strand, counting down.
AAACTGTCACGTACAGGCTGTCGCCGATCGATCGTCGGCCTTGCGACCCAACAACGTTCCGGCCGCGCCGTTGTTTACGATTAATTGAATCGATTTTGCCCGGTATAACGGGCAAACATCATAGATCCGGGTGTGAAGATCGCAAAGATTGCATTGCAAGTTGACATATCAATTATGCGCTGCATTTAGAATTTACGTTCTACGTTTATTGTAAATTAAAAGTACTTGCGTTTCATACAAATAACGCTGTAAAACGCTGTTATTGAAATAATGGACGTGCGTGTATATAAATGCTTTCACTGATGAGAATAGTTTACGTTCCCGTGAAACTAAATTGAATTGCAATTTTCAAATAAATTAAATCGTAAATTAGTAGACAAGTATAAACATGAATGAAAAAGTGGAAGAAGTAATAATTAAAATCTTTCTACTCTTGACAATCATATAGATTGAAATATTTATAATGATTGAAATTGATTAGTAGAAATGAGAAATATAAATTACCATTGTATATACATCTTCCTATCGCTTTGAACGAAAAAGTAATTAGAAATAAGATCGTACACAACGGCAAACTAACAAGTTGTTCTGCGATTGGTGTTAAATGAAATTTACTTGTCGCCGGGGAGCGGAAAATTGTAAAAGGATAGAGTGAAAATAGACGAACAGAAAAATAGCAAAGAGAAAACGGCGAGTAGTTATCTCGGCACGAGGAACCTTTACTTCCATTCACACTATTGCGGATGTGTCCAAACAAATTCGTTCCGTATACAATTTGCGATTTGTCGCAAGGTGTACGTAAAGTGAGACAAACGGCGTTTTATATCTTAGAACCATGCTAAATAATTAAATTTCAATCTTTTTGAATAAATGGATAATTCAATTGCCGTCTAAATACAGTTAAGTATATATTTACGTATATTTCCAAATGTACCAAATTCCGTCTATTTCCGTCTATTTTCCAATAGACGAAATTTAAAATGGCAAAAAGTTTTTATTACAAAAATTAATTCTATTAAATTAAATAAAAAAATTAAATTAAATTAAATTCTATTTGTTACAAATTACAGTGAAGTATTTAAAATATTTAACAATACGTAAATAATGTTTTTTTAATTTAAAAATAATAAAAGCACCAAGTGAATATTGAGTATTGTTACTATAGTAATAAATTGTATATTTTAAGTTTATAAATAGTTGCAATTAACCGCGAGAAATGACGAAATATATTTTGTTCTACGGGAAATTGAATTCTATAGACATTTAATTGATTATATACACCGCATTAACTTTATGAACATCACGAGAGATTTTGATGAAACTGTACGATATTCACACAATTATCTTTGCATTAATTACATTATTATTACGAATTATTATATCATGAAGTGTAATATTGTATTTTGCAATTAATGCTGGATGGATCATTTAATTAAGAAATTTAAAGATTCTGTTTATGCAAGGTACTAAAATATCCTTTACTCGGTTACGTTTGTTTATCCATTTGCAAAAGAACTGTATATTTTAAATATTTCTAATTTTCTTCCTAGATTGTTAGCAATTTTTTCAATTATTAATTAATAAATGATTCATATATGGATTATTTATAACGTATTAAATGAACGTGTTGAGTTTAAGCGTAACAATACATTCAATAAATTAAATATTTAAGTATTCACTATCTTCATATTTTATTCTTGAAGTTTCTTTAAATATTTATTTCAATTACAATTATTATGTATACATGATTCATATAGAGATCGTTTATAATCCATTAGAGAATAAATTTTGAAATGTTTTTAATTAAAATTTTATTCTAGATAATATTTAATATTTAATATTATTAAATTATATGTAAAATAAAATTAAAGTGAAAGCTCGTAAAACTTTAGTTACCTTCTGTTCCAATAATTTTATCAAATTTTTAAGGAATTTTAAATAGTTAAATAACTAGAATAACAGAGAAAAAGATCTCAACGAAAGATACTAATTTCTTGCAACCAAGGCGACATAATAATGTGATAATTTACACTGTGAGACGTAAGATTGCATAAAACGTAGAAAGATAGTTGACTCTTCATATTATCAAATGCTTCTTGTATACGTAGTTATGCTAAATATTTGAAGTGAAAGTAGGATGAACGAAGAGATTCCTGTTCTCTGAAGTCCTGAAAGTTTGAAAGAGTTCTTTTCACGTAAAATCATTTTGACGCTCTATTTTGTTAGATGAAATTAATTATTCGTATCATGATATAAAATATTATTGTACATTATATAGATACATTATTTCTTTATGTGCATGTTCTTAAAAAATAAAAAAAAAGTACCTATATTTTAGTAAATACAATAACCTATATTATAAATACTACATATTTGAAATGTTTAAAATATATTTTATAGCGTCACGTCTTCAAGGCATATTAGTAAGTTACACAATTATTTTACATATCTATATTTTATCACGTTTATATATCTATATTTTATCACATTTTAAACAAGATTAAAAAATGAACGTTGACGAGCTGCATGTATCTCGCTGCATGTTGCATTATTTTCATCAGGAAAGAACCACCGTTGGAATATGTAAAATAATTTGCAAAATATACGAGCACAGTATCGTATCGTAATTTTTGTGCGAGATAATGTTCAAGCGATCTTTCCCGCACAGATTCTATATTTCATGTTCTTTATTACGAAATTTAAAAATACTTTCGAGGGAAAATATGTAAAAAAACATTTTTAATGTGTTATTAAACATACTAAACTTAAACATTTAAATTAATTATTAAATTATTAAATTTATTATTAATTTATTTATTTAGATGATCATTATTTATTTTATAAAGTAATATATCATTTGTGTATAAATATTATATTACCGTGTATATTATTTGAAATATAAATTCATCGAAATGCGAAATTAATTTTTTGTTAAAAAAAAATTGGACTTTGTATATGTTTAAATGATTCCTCCATTTTTCTCTTGAATATTTTCACTCAACAAACTGTGACACTCCGGATATGATAGCACGCGTCAGAAAATTCAGGAAGTTGTTGCTCATTCGAAAAGAGAATATCGGAAACGAAAGTTTCTCGGCCCTGTCCCTCATACGGAAATTTCTCTTGATACGTGATTCCACGAATGTATTTTCCGATTTAGCGTATGCGACATTTGATCGTAATGTGCATGAACGACCATGTGCATCAGGTGTTGAGAATTTACTCCGTAAATTTTTGTCGGTTAACCTTTACGAGAAAGGAATACCGAACTGTCTGAACTTTGAAAAGTGCCGTCAATGATACGTTAAAAGTCCTGTTAAATATTTATTAAGAAGGCACGCGCATACAGATTAAACATTGATGATTCAAATTTTCAATTTACATCACATGTAATTAAACATCAATTTTGAAAACTCAGCAATAAAATAACGAGTTTGATTAAATAGAAATTATTTTAACGAAAATTCTTGTTTAGAATTTTGTTTATAAATTTGCGTAAAATTTTGAAGGTATTTTAATATATTAAATTACTATAATATATACTATATATTATAGTGTATATTCTATATATATAATAAATTACTATACTATACTCTTTTTAGAACGTAAACTGCAAAATTTTAGGAAACGACTGTTTGAGTTATACTGTAGTTATTACTTCATACATGTTTATCAGCTAATTATTATAATACTATTATAATATTTATTATACTGTAGTTATTAATATAATATTATTAGTATTATTATTAGTATTATTAATAGTATTATTATTAGTATTATTATTAGTATTATTAATAGTATTATTATTGGTATTATTAATAGTATTATTATTAGTATTATTTGAAGTTATTACTTCATACATGTTTATTAGCTCTTTATTATAATATTATTATAATATTTATTATACTGTAGTTATTATAATAGTATTATTTATTATAATACTATTATAATATATTGTAGTTATTACTTCATACATGTTTATCAGCTATTTATTATAATACCGTTATAATATTTATTATACTATAGTTATTATAATAGTATTATTTATTACAATACTATTATAATATTTATTATACTGCAGTTATTACTTTATACATGTTTATCAGCTATTTATTATAATACTATTATAACACTTGTATAATGACATGATATTTTATAATTGTAATTATACTGCATAATAATATAATATTACACCTTTGTTATAACTTTTCAATGAAGCATTTATGAACTTTTGGCTGCATGAAACACGGTGGCAAAGTTTGAAAATTAAATCTCTGGTTGTAGTGTCCATGAGTATGCCTTCAAATATTTCGGCGTGGTAAGTAGTACTTTCTTCGAAAGAAAGAGAGAAACAGGTACTAACACGAGTATTAACTTTCTTTGAAAGAAAGAGAAATAAAAGATTGGGGAGGGAAACGAGTTCACGCGATTAACGCTCGTGTAACAGTTTCCAAAAATCGTGCTGTTACCACAGGAATCTCGTATCGGGACCACTTTCTTATTGGAAAGGACCGCCATTCACTTACGAAACGAGAATTCTGACATACTCCCTGGGGCACGTTCATGGCCCACATACGAATATCTTTCGAATATGATTTCCGGACATTTTCTGCAAGATTGTGTATTCGCGGACCGAGGTCACCTACTTTTCGTAATTTTTACGTTGATGCTCGTCGATACTCGCTCTATCTGGTATCTATATATGAAACGTTATTTCACGGAGCAACTTTGCCCGATACCGATGAAATCTCGAAATATCGGTTTTGCGAACCGAAATGGAAAAGTTTCGCCGTTTGAGAAAATTGCGCGGCCTCGCCTGAACGTTCGACTCGAAGTTAAAAGAATCTATTTGGTAACAATTTGCCCCTTATTTTTTCGCCAATGAAATTCTCTCGACGGTCACCGTCGTAATTTGTGCGCGTATTACGTGGATCGTCGTTGACTTGAACTTTTCTTTCATCTTCCTGACTTTCCTTTCACCGATTTATAAGAAATTTTATCAATCTGCAAGAAAATTGTATCAATCTGTAAAAATAATTGCTTTGCTGTATTTTATAATTATAAAAGGATAATTTCTACGTTATAATTATTACAATGTTGTGCAATTTCTGTTACTTTTTGTAGGTTATTTGTTACATGTATTATGTAATATTCATTATGTATGATACATCATACGTTATTTTTTTTTATTTTGTATTATATGTCATATTTATATTCATAATAATAGTTATATGTCATCATGTATTATTTGTTAAATTTTCTATCATAATTTTATTACTATACATTAAAATTAAATAATCATGGAAATTTTTAGATAAATAATGACGAAAAATAAATTCAATTCAAAGGAAACTGTCCTTAACATTTGTCTGAACATTTTCTCTCTGAAGCATATGTGACTGAAAGCTCAAGGACATCAAGATAACACTAATGTCAAGACTCTAAAACATTGGTGAAAGTTTCGAGCTATTAAGAATACCAAGTTATGTAAATCAGTCCCATTGAATGATAATTTTATTCAAAATATTTCAGTATATTAAAACAAAGATACAGAAGTTTTCGTTCAAAATTTTTGAATTATATTTTAAATCATGTTTAAATTAAATTTATAATTATATTTTAAATTACAGAAAAAAATCTATAATCGTATTTCTTATCAACGAAAGTTTCACTTACGATAGAAAAGTTTTATAAATAATATATGAATTTTGCAAAATCATATTATAGATATTATTATTAATTAATTCAGCTTAGAATAAAATTATAGAAAGTCAATTCATAATCTACACTTTGTCATTCGTAAACGAAAATCATAAAAAGTAGATTTCATAAAAATATAAATTATCAGATGAGGTTACTCTAACATGAAAATTTTAAAATCGTAATTTGTAGCTAATAACCTACCAAAGAAAATTTTGCAAGTAAATACGCTGGAAAAATTATTTCGTAACAGTCTAGCATTACAAAACAACCGATCCAAATTGGATTCTACCAGATCTATCACTCTACTGCGTCGTGATGGGTAGCAGATTCGCATGATCGCTCAATTCTGTTCGATCGATCTACCTTTCGAACCGAACAACTTCTCGTCCAAGTTCCGCAATTCAATTCGAATGCGATCTGCCAGTGTTACGGCCACGTAGTAACGAGATGGAAGGGCAAAAGGCCAAGGTGTCGAGCTGTCACACGTGGTCGAAGGCCTAACCGATCGTAACCGTAACCAGACAATCCAGATTCCTGCGCCCTTCCGTTGCTAGACGATACGGAGCGTGAAATCAGGTTCGCCTTCCTGTAATGACCAAATCACCAGCACGGACGTGTACGTTGTTCAATAATCCACGATGACGTAACGATGTTTATTTATACTTATTTGCATAATACTTATTAGCATAATAACAATAAAATATAATAAATATATATTCCTCACTATTATTATTATTATTATTATTATGTTAATAATAATAATATATAATAAATATATAATATATACTGCATATTATTATTATTAGCATAATAACAATAATATATAATAAATATATATATACCACATTATTATTATTATTATTATTGTTATTATTATATTATTATTATGCTAATAATAATAATATATAATAAATATATATTCCACATTATTATTATTATTATTATTATTATTATTATTATGCTAATAATAATATATAATAAATATATATTCCGCATTATTATTATTATTATGATTATTATTATTATTATTATGTTAATAATATAATAAATATATACTGCATATTATTATTATTATTAGCATAACAATAATAATATATGATAAATATATATTGCACATTATTATTATTATTATTATGCTAATAATAATAATATATAACAAATATATAATGCATATTATTATTATTAGCTTAACAGTAATTGAAACATATCGTTTACATTTCCTTTCAATTTGACAGACGAGAATTATATCAATTAAATTTTCATGTACAATCACTCGTCAAATACACGAGGTAAATATATTTGATACGTTGCATAAATTTGCTATTGAGTAGACTGTTACGAGACAATTCGACAAACGAACAGCAATTTTACTTACATTCAATAAACGCGCTTCATCCAGCAATATTAGAGGGACAGTATTAGAGGTCGTGCGAGGAAAATAAAGCTATAAAACGTGGTCTTTGGGGGAAAGAACGAAAAAAGGAAGGCAACAAATTCAATGCTCCCACAAAGTTGATTGTTTTATGTCGGTTCTCCGTTCGAGTGGAGTCGAAGACATTTCACGGGAACGAAGAGAATCAACGAGCGGAGAAAGTATCTTCTCCCACCGTGTCCGATCCTCTTGTGCTCTCAGTCTTCGTCCAAGCATTTGTATATTTTAATCTTCTTACTGGCAAGAATGGATTTCATCGCGTAATACCTGCGTGTACCAGGAAGTGTCGTCCGGTCCGATAACTCGTGTAACGGTATTTCACTGATTTACTCACACTACACGCATTAAAATCGTCACGTTCGAGAGTTTCCTTGCTTTGCACTCTCATCTCGTTCTACGTTGGCTGGCGATTTTTCAACGATCGTTTGTAAAACACCAATCGGTTTTCTGAAGTGGTGCATGCGTGAAAACAAACACTGGGACTGATGAGTGATCAAAATTAACGAGTGTGTTCAAATGGAGTTTTTCGAAATCGTAGACTCGTAGAAGAGAATTTATAATTTAACTAGAATTTCAGAAGAAGAAATTAACTATAATTTAACCGAATATTGAGAAATTAAAGACACTTGTATTGGAGAAATTTCAAAAGAAGAATTTAACTATAATTTAACCGAATATTGAGAAATCAAAGACACTTGTATTGGAGAAATTTCAGAAGAAGAATTTAACTATAATTTAACCGAATATTGAGAAATTAAAGACTTGTATTGGAGAAATTGAAATGCAAGGAAAATTATTGACACCTCTAAATCAGAAAATTACGAATCGGTCATTTTGATTACTTTTGTGGCTTCAGTCAAACAAAATTCTTGTTATAAATTTATATTTAATATCAGTATTTTATCACTATTGTGTTCAAATATTTTCTATTAAAATAATTCAAACTCGTTATTAAAGAATGATAATCATATTGGCAAGATATAGAATCGATAGTATAACATGTAATTTAACTAATAATTATATTTGCGTGGCCATGCGATCGAATTTTCTTATATATACCAGCTTTCGTGTGTAACAGGGTCAAGCGTGACTCTGTTTCGAGATCGAAGATATGCAAATATCTTTGAAGTTTCGGCTATACGACCAGACAATCCGAGACATCGGCTTCCTGGAGAAAATGAACGATGAGTTAATTTTCCTATTACCTGAATTCCTTCGCCGAGGTAATTGACGTGACGCTGTTGTTAATGACCTGAGGAATAATAAGGTTATATTAACAACGCGTTATTTGTACCGTCGATCTATTAGTACTAGTATTGTTAATACTATTCTCACCTATAATAAAATGAATTATTTATGAATTTCCAATAATTTTAATAGTTAGATTATTAAATATTAAATATAAAAAATTCTACAAAGGTAATTAGAATTTTATATTGAATTTCATCTTTATATTCATCTATTACATTTATACTTTTTTTTAATTATAAATAATTATTTTCATTTATTTTCTAATATAAATTTAAAAATTTTAATAAATTTTTTTATATTAATATTATTTATAAAAATAAGAATATTTCCATTTCATAAATGAATAATTTCTTGTTATGAAAAATCATCATGACAACAAATTTTTTTTTATCAACAATTATAAAATTTATTCCTATTATGTTTTTTTGTCATTTTATAAATTTTTGATTAAATTTCAATTATTTTATTAATTCTATGTAGAATTTTTATATCATTTTATATTAATATTAATTTTTTTTTTAAATTATTCGCATGTTGAACTTCATTTAGTAATATTTTAATAATTTTTATATATATAATTAATATTAAACAATTTATATTATTTTCTATTACATATTCAATTATTTTATATTCTATTATTAACTTATTAATTAAATTAAATTCTAGAAAATTATATATTATCTTTAATTTTAAATTTATAAGTTATATACTAAAATTATGAATTTTAATTTATTCCATATTACCATTAATATTTAGGTTTATATTAAAATAAAATTTTTTTATGAAATAATTAAATTCAATAAATTTATTTTATATTTATATTTATTATGAAGGTTGCATAATTAAATTATTCCCCATACAAGAGTAACATCGTAGATTTTTTAGTTAAACCACTCCAACTTTTGATCATACCTTTAATATTTGAATATATTTATTATTCATTTATACGTGATTCCGCACAAACTGTTCTAGTATTATAGCCATCTTTCTTTTTAAGAAATTGTGAATTATCGTTAGATAAAAAGAATACGCAATATAAATTATTATAATTTTGTTCATGCATCTACCATAGTATACCCAATGAAATATTAAAGTTATAAAAATTTTGTTCACGTGTATCTACATATAGTGAAAAAACTTTATATAATGTTTTTTAGGACACTAATGTTGAATCTAACTCTATACATTTATATGATTCATGATTTAGAAAACAATCAAAGAAAAAGTAGTTAACTTGATATATTTATAAACTAAATTATGTGTTTTAACCCACCATAATCTAGAAAATTCGATAATAATATATTAAATAAGTATATCGAGCAATAATCCTGAGAATGCTCAGAGTAATTTGAAAGTACTGAAGGTTCAAAGTACTGAAATTTAAAACAAAGTATTCGAGTTACAAAATACTCCGTATTTTTTTTTTTTCTTTTCTTTCTTTCATGACAATGTAGCCAAATGTTTCGGGAGGAAAGTGTGCAATTTCAAAAAACAGAGTTCATCACGTATTAATTTCGAAGCTACGCGGGACACATTGAATCCCTTAAAGCATAACAAACATACTGGTGATGTTACAGGCACGAAAGTTCTAAAACTGGTGTCGCATAAAGAGCAGAAAGACGAAGCTCAAGAATGTATAAGGTCAGCAAGTTCGGGGAGAAGCTCCGCGAACTTGCATCACCTTTCTTTTTTCTGATGAATATTTCAGCAGAAAGCGTTGTAAACTGTGTCGTCTTGCAATACCGACTTTAAAAGTTATTTAATCAAATAAAACGAGCCCCTGGCCGCGAAAGTTTCCTCGTTACTCCGTCAGATTCATTAATTTACATCGCCTCGTTTGAAAAACGCAAGGCTTATGATTTTCTTTTTTTTTTTTTTTTTCCGAGTCACTGATGATTTCATTACGACAAGATGTATATTGCTTGAATAAATTTCGTGCTATGTCATTTTTTAATATTCAGCATTCAGAAACATATAATTTTTATAAATTATATTAATTTGAATTTAGATTAGAATATTGTTACACATATTTTATAGATTTTAATATGTAAGATTATAATTACAATTATTTTATTTAATATAGATTTTTATAGATATGTATTATTGTGTATTATAATGTAATACAATACATAATATAAATTATGTATTATAAATAATTTAATAACTTAGTGAAGTGAAATTTTTAAAATAACAATATTCAAATTTTCAAAAATTAAATAAAATTACAGTTGTATATCCTTTTTACATATAACATTTATAATATTATATGTATGCAATTAAATATAATTATTGTATTATAATAGATAATAGAGATAAAAGATAACAAAAATATTGAACGTCTTAATAATATTTTTTCAAATGTTAAAAATACCATAAATGTTATATCACTACATTTCACTACATTTCGATAAATTCAAAATTTTACATTATAGTTATATAAATAATGAAAGCAGGAAATATTTCTTTATTCCGTTTGTATTCGTAATATGTTTTTATCGATCTTAGCACAACAAATCATTTTGCGTTCAAATTACGACATAATCAACAGCGATATTTCCGTAAAGTGAAAGTATTTCTCAATAAACATACTTTACAAATAAGAAGAAATCAAATATTTGCAAATAATTACAATTCAAGTTCTATTTCTGAATACGTACATACATTATCAAGACAAAAAAATATTGTGTTATTTAATGCTCTTCAATTTTCAAAACTTCAGCATTTAATATTACTGAAATCATTTCAATTGGAGAAATTAAACTTTGTAATACGTAATTAACTCTTAAATAGTATCGTTACAGATTACTATAATAATTTTTATTACATTACTAGAATTTATGATATTTCATTTTATTTTGTATTTTATATTCCTCGCGATAAAAGCCAGTTAACAATTAAAATTAAAATAAACTGAAGTTCCAAAATTGTTGAATGGTTCAATGATTCAACGACATCAATTAAGGGTTAATGAATTTCATGCAACTTGATATTAAACGAATTTATATAAGGAACCATTGTGAACTAAACTTGCTTCATTTCAGTTACAGAAAATTTAAAATGCGAAATAAAATTAAATATATTTAAAATAAAATAAAAAATTTTTATAATATTTTAATATTTATAATATAAATAATATTAAATATTTTTAATATTATAAATATTTAATATTTAATATTATAAATATTTAATATTTAATATTATAAATATTTAAATATTTATATTTTAAATTTAAACACAATTTTATAATATTTTAAATTTTTATAATATAAACACAACATATAAACACTAAACTTGCTTCATTTCAGGCACAGAGAATTTAAAATTAAATAGATTTAAAATAAAAAAAAATTTTTATAATATAAACACAATTTTATAATATTTTAAATTTTTATAATATAAATACAAGACTCAATAATAGAATTTGAGAATTAGAATAAGAAATTATAAAGAAATTGTGTTCCTCTCTTAGAAACCAAAAAAACCATCATGCTTTGTATAAATGAAAAAAAAAGAAGAAAAAGAACGACACACTCCGCTGCAATAGAAAGAACAGTCTCGGTTCACTAATTGGAAACAGTAGAATCCTATACGCAGTGCGAACGGTCACGAACGAGGCGCAACTAATTTTCTTTAACGGAAGCCGTCGTATCGGGGCCCTTATCGCGTTGGTAATGCGGCGCGATAACCCCGGCGAATTAATTCAAATCCAACTGGTACGTGCAGCCGGCGGCGAAAGGTATCGCTTGCTCTTTATTGAACGTCAGATTTTCGGCAATGTAGGTCGTTCGTTTAATTTCCGCGTCAGTCAAGGACGAGCCGAGGACCGTTTCGTCCCGTGAAAACGCAACTTGTGGAGGGGGCGAAGAGGAGAAAGGCAGCAAGTCGAGAGCGAGTACAAGCGTGAGAAGTAAAGAGCAAGGAGAGAGGAAGAGTAAAACTAAGGACGAAGAAGAGAAAACAAAAACAGAGGAGAAAGCTTAAATTTTTACTTGAACGATTGAGTCTATTTTAATGTTTCTACTGAGATTTGAATGACTGAGTCTATTTTAATGCTTCTACTGAGATATAAATAAGATACTGATAATGTGGTAATGTATAATGTATGAAATTGTAATAATAAATATATAGAATAAAAATATATATAATAAATATATAAAATAAAAAGTTACTTTATTAATGAAATCGCCTGTGGAATAAGGTCTAATTAAAGTATCTGAATTAATTTACGAGCATAGCTGTTCACTCCACGGTATTTTCAACAAAAATCTTACTCCAATACGAGCTTAATTCCTAATAATTCTAACTATACTGTAATATACTACAATATAATATATTATATACTATACTACGTATAATACACTAATATTATATATTAATATATAATATATATTGTATAATATTAATATTATATATAGTATATACAATAATATAATATATTAATTACTATATATAGTACATATAATTACTATATACAATATAATTACATATAATTACAATTACTATATATAGTACTTATATAATATTACTATTATATATAGTACAAAATAATATTAATTACTATATATAGTACAATATAATATTAATTACTATAAATATTACATACAATTACTATATACAATATAATTACATATAATTACAATTACTATATATAGTACTTATATAATATTAATATTATATATAGTACAATATAATATATTAATTACTATATATTTAAACTATTAATGTAATATTAATAGCAATTATATAGTACTATATATTTAAACTATTAATATAATATTAATAGTAATTACATAGTAATATATATAGTGCAATATAATATATTAAATACTATCATAATACAAAACTATATAACTAAAAATATATCACTAGGAACAATCTCTCCAAAATCCACTAGTTTATATATACGTTACGTAACAATTATTAATAAGCGCGACGAAGAGAGAGGAGAGCGAGACTGACGAAATGAGGAATAAGAGAAAGAGAAAGAGTGCAGAAACACAACGATGCCGGTAGTAATCTCGGGGAAAGAATTTCCCGTGCCGTTCTTTCCCAGCTTCGTTCGCTCGTCTCGTTTCTCGTCGTAAAATGAAACTATTGCTCTATCAATCGGTATTCGCTCTCTCTCCTCTCTCTCTCTCTCGTCGTGTTGCCAAGGGAAAAGAACATCGTGGCTGGTACCCTTCGTTTGTTGCCCGTTTTCTTCCTGTCCATCCAGCGAATTGCGAAACACGCCGGCCGACCATCTCGCGCTTGCCGGGCGTTCGTGTACGCTCGCGCGCCCGGCCGAACGCGTCTTTCACGAAGTTCACGAAGCTGCCAAGCTACGAGACCTCTCGGCTAAGAGGAGCAGTAAGCCTGTACACACCGGAGGGTTGCTGCACACCCGCTGGCTGCTGGGGATACCAAAGATTCCTTCAGAGATTGCGGACGGAATTTCGCTGTAGTGACGGACGAACTCTCCCCTCTCTCTGCCCCGCGCGTCTTGTCTTATCTTAGCGCTGCCGGTATTATAGCCCTCGTCTCCTCTCTCTTTCTCTCTCTCTCTCTCCGGTATCCCTCCGTAGACAGATAAAATTCCAGGAAAAGCGAAAAAGGCCCCGGCTACTGCTACTCCCTTTACCTCTGGAAACCTGAAGCTGGCCTCGCCACCGTCGAAACTACGAGAGCCGTATCCCATATCCCCTATCGGGGCGGCAACAACCCCTTCCGCGCGATCCACTCTCCGCGAGACTTTAAATCGAAAGATCCCCGCTTAGATTCTTAGATGGATCCACCGTCACGTTTCACCCTTACCTCTGCCGATATCCTGTCTCGCTACGAATCTTCCCGAGACGTATTTTAACCTAATCATTTCTGCGTTACGGCTTCGTCGATGGTCGGGGCGATGATCGTTGGTAATTGAATTTTAGATGTACCGGTGGATTCATTGAGTCACACGTGCAAACTGAGGTTTTTTTCTTCGTGTGTGTTGTTTATAGTTTAGGGAATGAGTTTTTGTATAATAATGAATATTAGATGTATTCAATGATAATGAATATTATTGCAATTTGTTATGATTTAGGGAAGGTGTCTAAATGTCAGAATCACCTTTGTAAGAAAAATAAGGGTCTTATATCTTATTCTATCTTGTATCTTCGATTTAATTAGCCTTGTTCGATGTTAGGTAATTAAGAAATTACTTTTGCTTCAAAACAGAACAACATTGCACATCTTATGACTATTTATAATTGTGTTAGTCCAATGGCATTAATCTAATTGCGTTAAAATATTGATATCCATATTGGTATTTTTAGGTAATACCTCGAATTCTTAGAACGTTCATTAATAGAAATTGGGTAAAAGAATAGAAACTTTGGATCGAATGAAATCAAATAATTACTTATTTGCAAACGATAATAAAATAAAATAATGTGTACATTTTATCTAAATATTTTTTACATAATTATATAAGTTATATAATTTTATATAGTTAAATATAAATAATTTTATATAATAGTTTAAATAGATAGATTTTATAATTTTTTTTTTAAAGTACTTATTACACAAATTAAATACAATTGTATTATACTTAATATTTCTTACTGATTATAATATTAATATATTCGTATATTACATCACATATATAATTCAATCGTTGAATATATTTTTAATAATTCGACAAACCAATCAATTTTAAAAAAATTGAGTGAACTACATTTTGTTGAAGTTGCGAAAATACTTGTTTTTTATACATGGAATAAATTTTACCACAAACTGAACAACGTTTCCTGTAATAAAAGATTCATAAGAATTTCCGACCATAACTTTTTTGCGTTTTGGGTTTCGTGGTTAGAATCGAATATGTTTCTATTTCCAATAGTTTTTTACTGTTTTTTCTCTCTCTCTCTCTCTCTCTCTCTCTCTACGCATATCCCACATTTTGTTCAATTTTTCCTTGGTGACCGTCCATTACCAGAAAACTCGGCTGAACTCGTCGATTTGTGTACCTTGCTTTTGGAAAACCGAATCACGTGCACAAACCAACGTCATATCCTACATTGTATGTAGAACGACGTTTCGGAAGTTGTAAGCAAAGCAAGCACTGCTAAACTCTGAAATATACTTGCGGTCGCTCATGAAAGTTTTCATATATATCCCAAAGGAAATATCATTTTTATTGAAATGAAGAATAATAAATTATTATGCGACAATATTTTTATTTCTATTTGTAACATATTGTAATTATTAGAGTGTTATAATTTGTGTTGCAATTATTAGATGTAAAAATTAATTCAGTGTCTTTGCATTGAATTTGAAAGTCGAAAATTCAGAGAACTTTTTCTCAGACGAACTTGTACTACAAAACTACAGGATTCGAGAAACAATTTCTTATCGGAGTGACTCGAGAGCAAATCTAAAAAATAAATGGCAGGTTAATTTTAAAAGGAAAAATAATCTTCATATTCACCGTTTTCTATAAAATCGTATACACCTCAACAACGTATACACTGTATAAAATATATATTTTCGCGAATATGATCAAGTTTATTGATCTGTGATGATGCCTTTTGGAGCGTATTAACATATTTGAGGATATTCTGTGTATTTAATAACTTTGATGCTGCTTCGCTGCATATTAATTTCTCATTAAAAGCCTAATTATCGTTTTTAATTAAATTCTCGCAAAATGTTTGGTCAAATGATATACGGATAGAAAAATAAAATAATTTTTCAATGAGATTTTCAAGATTAAAGGATTCGCATCTTTTAATATATGTATAATGAATAGAAAATAAAAATAAAATAAAATAAACTTTGATATATAGAATGATAAAGAAGTAATTTAATGAAACAAAAGAGAAAAATATTTGGACTGTACAAAAGATTTACATAAAATACTCTGGTAGCAAACGTGATAAAAAAAAAGGATATGAAATAGTGTTCATGTTCAACGAAGTATTCGTGGCATGAAACATATTAAATACGTAATATCAAAAATTAAAAAACGTAATGGCTATGATTTAAAAATAAAATATAGAAAGGAGAAAGAAAATTATTAATAGTTAGACAGATATCATTTTTTGTTTCTTGTGATTTGATTCGTTCTAATTTTTAAACTTATAAATTTATTGTCTCTATCTAGCATAGTTTAATTTACTTTATAAAGAGATTAAAAGTATATAAGAACAGAAGAATGTTTTAAATGTTAATATCTGCTATTAGCAGAATAGACATAAGAAAAAATAGGGATCAATATATTAGTTAAATTGCAAAGTTAAATATAAAGATATTCTTTCTGGTTTGAAAATAATTTGCATAATACGTGATTATAATCGATATATTAAATTATTTTCATTTTAATACGTAGATTTTTCAAATTAAGTTAATAGACATGAATACATTAAACTAAAATTTGACATCCTAAAGAAATTACAACACTTTCTGGAAAAGAACAAGTCTTTAGATTAAATCTTTTCTTGTTAATGTCTTGTAAAAGTGTTCAAAGTCCATAATTAACACGAATCGTATGTATGTATTAAACTTCTCAGATAACTGTTCTTAATTTACAAATAATTAAACACGTAATTTTATTCTTTCGCCTAATTATGTCAGTGAAAAGGCAAGATTTCACACGAGAAAG
Source organism: Frieseomelitta varia (assembly GCF_011392965.1). NCBI lineage: Eukaryota > Metazoa > Arthropoda > Insecta > Hymenoptera > Apidae > Frieseomelitta > Frieseomelitta varia. Next base: position 214,310 of record NW_025110331.1, on the reverse strand, counting down.
TTATTCGCACACAAAAATTTGCTAAAAGTTACGCTTTTAATAAATTATATCTGTTTATTTCACACGTTTTTATTTATGAAAACAATATAACACATATAATATGTGAAGCAATAAACCTATCTCACAGACTTTTTAAATTGTTTCACTCATTGTGAGACATTCAGTTATGAAAGAGAAGATTCTCGTTCAACATTAATCATCCAGAGAAAATACTCAATTTATACTTGCACGAAATTAATAAGTAAAATTCTATTGTAAAATTTTGTATTCTATTGTAATTGTGTATTCAGAACGTGAGTATGAGGTCGAGCATCTCTTCTATCACGATATATTTTCAAACTTTCTTTTATTAGTTCAATTTATTAACTAACAAATGTTCTATCAAAGAGGAAGAAAAAACTACTGGAAAACTATGTTTAAAAAAATTAGAATGTTAAATAAAAACGTGAAAAAATCAAAAGAAAAAATTCTTAATGCAACGATAATACTAAAAATGTCTACCATCATAATAATAGTAACTTTCATTGTGCAAATTTCCGTTAAAGACTGAAGTTAAATAAATAATATACATTAGTAAATAATAAAGTCCAGTAAAGAAATTAATAAATACTAAATAATAATCTAAAAATCTAGTAAATGGTTACTTAAACTAGTAGTATTAAAAATAGTAATAAATAAATAATATAAATTATAAATATAAAATTAATAAAAATTCTAATATAATATATTCAATAATAATATCATTTATATTTATTAATAACATTACTTATTTAAATATTATTTAATTATTATTATAAAAATATAGAACAATATCATTTATCTATTATTCATTACTTCTTTTAAACTTTTCCTGAGTTGCAGGAAATAATTATATATACTTATTTCAGTAAATCTTTGAATAACATTTGAAACACTAAATATGTCAATCTTTGTTGAACAAATAAACTTTTCTCACGTTATTTGCACTACTTCTTTATCGTCTCCTTTTCATTGCTTCGTTTCGTCTTTTAATAACGCTTTCTCCGCTTCATCATCGAAACGCATAAAGAAATCTTGAATACATATTTATGAACGGTGCAAATGCTTCACTGTGTAATCAAAAGCGCCTGAAGAATAGTGGTGAAGAATGTCTCGTTTTAAAATAGCAGCGGACAGTGCATCGAGTTTCGAGTAACATCGATTCCTCATGGTTCAAATATACTCTGATGTCAGAACCTGTTTGGCGAAGAAGAAAGTTGATGTCCCAAACTTGACTCACGAACGTTGGCCCTACAACTTTCCTGCTGGCCTCCTTTTTTCCTGTTTCGTTCGTGTCTCCACTTCGCTCGTGTCACTACCCTTATAATATTTAATGTCGCACGCTGCTACTTATTTCTTATAACATACAATTATATATGTTTTTGTTATTGCAATACGTACAATTACAATTACACATATATATTTGTTTTTATTTATATTTATTATGTTGTAATATTATATATTTATTACAATTATATATATATTTGTTTTTATTTATATTTATTATGTTGTAATATTATATATTTATTACAATTATATATATATTTGTTTTTATTTATATTTATTATGTTGTAATATTATATATTTATTACAATTATATATATATTTGTTTTTATTTATATTTATTATGTTGTAATATTATATATTTATTACAATTATATATATATTTGTTTTTATTTATAATATTATTTATATTATATTATATATTTATTACATATACATTACAATTATATATATATTGATATATTTTATTATACAGTTATTTATTATTTTTGTTATTGCAGTATATTGTATAAGTATACATTGCCATATAATAAAATTAGCGCAAATTCGAAAGCTACGCAAATATCAATATTCTGTCCTCTAAGCAACAATTGAATTTGAATTCTGCCCTACGCTCTTTCCAGAGCAAAGATTATTAAAAATCAACGAGGAGTAATTAATTAATTCTAATCTCGTCAGAACGCGCAGCTTGCAAAGGACAGCGACAAGCCAAGTTATGCATTCAGTTACGTGCCCGCGGTATCTGGCGATAAAATTTGCATTAATCGTTCTCAATAGCGAAGAGAATGCAAGAAACGAAAACTCTTCGGCCGAGAACGCGAATAGATTTAATGTGACGAAGAAAATTAATTGTAATCGTTTTAAAAGCGATTACAGTAGAAATAATAAATTACAAGTAGTACCTCTGGATACAATTGCTATCCAAAATTTCTACCGTTTGAATTTAAATTGAAATATATTTCCTTCTTTACTTTGCTTCAATATGAATGCATAACAACATATTCGCATATTATCAATTTGAGTAGTATCTAAATACTAAAGACTCCATTGTGTAATGTTTAATCTAGCAAACATAATATTTGAGATTGATATTTTTATATATAATTTTGTTTTTATGTTACACACAATCATATCTTCCGGGGGAATGTAATAAATCTATTAATTTTCAAAATGAAAAGTTATGTGAATATTTTTTAATAAAAACTTCGTTTCTCCTACCGTGGTATATAATTATCTTTCATGATAATCTTCCATGAAGTTTACAAGATTTCACTTCAATATTGATCTTCGTATAATTTCAGGTAACTTTCCCAAGTTGTGTCTTCAATTTCGAGAGATATAGGTATATACTTCCTTGCCTTACTAACCTGTTGACTTCCTCTCACAGCTCTCCGATAGAATTTTAATCAAGAAATCGTCACGGTTAGTTGGTGTTCCTAGTTTTTAAGATTTCAATAAACTTCTTTCAAACCAATACTGCCAATAATCAGTATTTTATATGTACACTTCATTTATGTCATTTTTTACATTTTAATATAAACTATTATACTTGCATTTTCTTATCTAGGTTATAATTTTTATTACAATAATAATCTGTCATAATTTATTATATATTTTATTATGTAACAATATATTATATAATACATAATAATATATATTATTATTTTTATTATAATAATAATCTTTCATAATTTTATTATAAAATCTTGCCATAATTTATTATATATTTTATTATTAGTATTTTAAAACATCGTATGCTTAATTCTCATTAAAATTTTAATTTAAATAGCAAAAGGTATTGTTTCTTCATACTTTTGCTATCATATAACGATATATCCAAACATAACTAACAAATTCATTTTCATCCTTTGTGTCAACTTAATATATTTTTCTTATAAAATATTATGCTATGTTGCAACACATATATATATATATAGAAAAAGGTGAAGCTACGATATCTATTTTTCTAATATAAAATATTCTCGATATTCTTGGCAACAAAGTCTAGCGCCAGAGTTATATTAATATTTTCTTAAACAATATTTGAAATTTATTTGAAAACCAAGTAGTTTATAATTAATAATAAATTTATGTATTTAATGTACTGCCTTTTCGAAGATGTATATTTTCAACATATGTCGTTTTAACGAGTGAAAATCAAAAATAAATAATTATAATATTATAATATTAGCTAAAAAAAAAAAGATAAGAATCACACAAAACCGAGCTATACGTGAGAGTAAGATTTATGTGAATCACGAGTGAAAAGAAGCGTTAGTTTATTTACTGTTAGTAAAAGAAATTTATAAGTTCAATTATATTAGTCTTTTCACTATTGTGTCAATTTGACGTCAAGGGACAAACTAAATTAAAAAAAAAAAAAATGGCAAACGAACGAGGATTAATAACTTGCTTCACAGGAAACTCGAATTCCTTTCATTTCTCTTGAATATTTGTGTGCCTCTCATTAACATCCGTCGCAGAAATTGCTTCACGAAGGTTGACAGTTAAATAAAGTTCCATAATTACAGCAAACAGCCGGAAAAATAAGCGAAGCGAACTAACTCTCGATGGAAATAAAATTTAAATAGACACGTCGCGATCCCACCGTATTTCTGCCGGTATCATAGAAGCAACATTTTTCCTGCTAATTAATGAAACCCGAACGATGAGAGCCCGGGCTAATTGACACGTTTTTGCGCGCACGATTGTATGCTTGATTAACCCCTGCCAATGAAATATAATTGCGTGTTATACTTCCGAATTTATATCGTTTACGAACGCCATTATTTGACGATCGCTCTAATTAATCCACCTAATTACCAACGTGAACAGACACGATCGGGGAAAATCGTGTAATAGAACCGAAACATCGTTATTAACTACGTCGTTACATTTGCCGCCCGGAATTGAATGAAAAATATAACGCAATCTTTGTAATTAACTTGGCGCTCGCTTTTCGGGAAAACGGTAAAAACCCCCGTTGATTTCAACAATCAGGTCCCTCTGAATTCGTTTAACAAACTTCTCATTATTGTATTTTATTACCGACGGCCAACCCCGATGGAATTTTAAACGAGCCTCCCCTCCCCCCTCAACCCCCCCGCCGCACAATGCCCCGCGTGATTTTCGTATTTCGAAACAAAAGAACTTTATCGATAATTAACTTGACGAAGTTTACACCGAAAGCATTAACGTTTGGAATTGGAAATTCAATTTCGTGCTTGACGCCAATGCACGGATATGTTACAATAAATATATGTAGAAACTATTAACTACTGTTATAATTGAATTCGAACAGATTGCTCGATATTCGCCTGATACTGCGCGATAATTACGCGTTAATTGCAGTAATAGTATTTTAATGATACTTCGGATTTTTCGAAATTTGCGACGCCGATTTACGAACATCTTTGCTCTTTCATTTCTTTTCGAAGAGTTTCATAAATTAAATTAAAAATGAAACTTTTAGCAATGAGTAATAGTTGTATTCGTAATAATTATAATTAGCGTTTGATACATGTAATATAATATAAATGGCCTATTTCGATCCTCTACAACCTGTTTTAAATATTTAACAATTATCTATGGTACAAAATTCTCCACAAATACCATTGATTTTCTGAAATTTAATTATTACTCAAAATTTAATTAAATAATATATAATATAATATAATATAATACAATATAATATAATACAATATAATATAATATAATTTGATTTAATAATATATAATATATTATTCGAAATTCAAAGTCATGCCGATCACAATTACTCACAAAAATTCAATTCATTCAATAAATTGATTTTTTTTTTTTTATGAAGCATTTCAAACTTCGAAGCGAAGTTTATTTTTATTATACAAGTGCCAACTAATAACTTTATAAACAAATATTTCAAATTTGACACATATACTATATACAGAATTCTCTAATTACTTTCTTTATACTCTTCCTATCATCTCAAACATATTTAATCCATCTATCAATCATTGTCTTATTATTAACAAGTTAAAGCAATCACTCGTTCTTTCAAAGATGTCCAAACAAAAGCGAATGCCGCGTAGACCACAAATAGAGCAACAAACGACGAAAAACAAAGGATCGACAAAGCGCGACCGAGTTACCCAGCATCTTATAACTAATCGAAAAAACAAGGGAAGTACTTTAATCGGTGGACTCAAAGGAGAACGGACTCGATGGACCGTGAAAAATCTAAGAAAATAGAATGTAAAACATCCGATAGAAGGTCCACTTTGAAGTCGCTGTTGTCTTCGAACCGATAGCACTATGAGCTTTTGTTTATGAACTATCTGCGCTATGTGACTTACGAAGCGAATCACTGGATTGCGTGAACCAATCATTTTCGTATAAATCATTTTTTTTATCGCCGTCAATATTAAATTACACAAAAAAATATGCAGCGCAGGAACATTTTGCATAATTAATGTTAATATAAATAATTTCTCAAAGTTGTGAATGCCTACAATGAAGGATATTCGACGATGTAGTTGTTTTCTATATTGCGAAAAATTAATAACTTTTACGTTGAAATTCACATATTATATTGTACCTAATTTGTAATATTGTGCCTAAATTTGACAATTATAAACACTAGGTTTCTTAGTACGCAATAATTTTCGAAAATCAAATATTTGTAAGTAAAGATTTTTTTAAGAACAATTTTGTGAAAAATAAAAAGAAGTATCCGAATATTCTTGGACAGTAGTGCGTATGTTATCAATTTCACGTTAAAACATAACCTGTACATATAATAAATATAATATATATTACATGACAAATAATTTCAACATGAAATAATAAAATAATTATATTATAATTATATTATTTGTATTATATTAATTATATTATAATTATATTATTTGTATTATATTAATTATATTATAATTATATTATTTGTAATATATTAATTACATTATAATTATATTATTTGTATTATATTAATTATATTATAATTATACTATTTGTATTGTATTAATTATATTACAATTATATTATTTGTATTATATTAATTATATTATAATTATACTATTTGTATTGTATTAATTATATTACAATTATATTATTTGTATTATATTAATTATATTATAACATTATATTATAATATATTATATTAATTATATTATATAATATATATGATTATATTTCATAATAAGGGTTAGTATAATATAATTATAAGATAATGCAATATATACTGCATGACGTGTATACTATGATTAAACAAGAATACGCGGGAAAAATTGTATTAAAACATTCAAATGGTTATTCTGTAGAAAATGAGCAATGTGACTTATGAACGGGAGTGTAGGTGCAGGAAGAACAAAGGAAACGGAAGAAAGCGGCAGAGCTGAAGACAGGGAATAGGGGAGAGTCCGCAAAGGCCACAGAGTCACCCAGTGACTGCACGTTCCCCTGGCCCGTCTCCAAATCTACTCTACAAGCTTTTTCTATTTCAGCCCCTTATTTTTCCTTTCTTCTGATTTATCGTTTTATTGTCCAGCAGCCGTTCTGACGATCGCTAAACCTGACTCAACCACCCACCCCCCCGCCCCTCCGTGTTCCACCCTACAACAGCCTCTCGATCCTTTTTATATCCCCGCCGCACTCCGTTTGCACGCGGTCTCACCTCTGATCGACACGTAACGATGCTCGGTCCCCGGCCAAATCTAACCCAGGCTCTAAATCTACGACGGATCCACAAGTCTTTGGCAAGGAAATATCGATACAAGCTATACCGCGACGATTCTGGACGCAGGCCATATCTTTCTGACGCGTTAACGAGCATCTCGCGTGAACAAACGATTTCTCAATTTAGAGAATTTACGTACTCTGTGACTGAATACCTTTGTCAGGTTGGAAATATAGAGCGTGATTGTGTCGTTAACGATGGAAAATTGTCGACGATTTAAAATTGTCAGAACTTACGATTATAATTGTCATAATTGTAACTTGTATTTTAACTGTTACAATAAAATTGGTATTAAATATAGAGCTTTTACTTTTTATAGTTCTGAGTGCTTTCACGTTATGTGGCAGGTGGGAAAGTAAGTACAGTTTTATTCTTGGAAATTGTAAAAATTCGAACGTCTTTAAAACCAATTAAAAAAATTTTGTCACGACTAGATCAAACACAGCTTTAAAGATTGAAAATTGTTTTTTCATTTAAACTTTGAATGTCAGGGTGGGCGAACGTTGTTTAAAAATTGTTGAAATCAGCGTTAATTGTGCAAAATTTTTTGTATCTATCTTTCGTATACCTTAATATTAATTGCAAAGTGTTAATAAAGAATGACTGTAGGATGTGTATATACGTACATCTCTTGTACGCGTTTGTATTAATTGTAAAATATTAATGACAACTGATATTCAGTTTAGTTATGTTCTTCACTCTATGTAGATATATTATGAAATAAAGAGAAGAATGATTCACATGATTAATTCCCACGAAAGTATTCAAACACTCATACAGTATATGTATTATACAAAACCTTTTTGAAATATCACTATAACGAGAAGCGACTATACTCCATTCAAGTACATAACAAATATGATCTATTAAGTATTACAGCTTTTTGATATAATAAATTTTGACTGTTTAAATATCTGCGAAATATTCATAATTTATTTAAGTATTATTTCAAATTTGAGGTAATCACGATGGGGGTAATCGTTTCTCACTACAATATTAATAAAACACTAAAATGTTTCACACAATACAAACAATATATTTACATATAATATTTATTTAAATTTATATTTATATATTTATTTATATTTATTTAAATTTATATTTATATATTTATTTAAATTTATTTATATTATTTATATTTATTTATTTATATTTATTTATTTATATTTATTTATTTATTTATATTTATTTAAATTTATAGTTATTTATTTATTTATATTTATTTAAATTTATAGTTATTTATTTATTTATATTTATTTAAATTTATAGTTATTTATTTATTTATATTTATTTAAATTTATAGTTATTTATTTATTTATATTTATTTAAATTTATAGTTATTTATTTATTNGAGGGGGGGGGGGGACGACGACAAAACACGACCGGTGTAACTGAAACAAATTACAGACGGATCGAATTTTGATTAATTAAATACGATAGGTAATTCTATGCCGATACGGGGATGAATTTTTGCACCGTGAATAAAACCGTCACGTGCACGTTCATTGTGCCGGTTTCCGATAACGTATCGCGCTTTACAAGCGTCCGATATAGTTTTCTGGCCATGTATCATCCGCGGAAATAACTCGAATGCTCGAGGCGAGCTATCGATAGCGTGTGCGTGCATAGGCTGAAACATACTCGACCAAACTCATGCATGCACGTACGCGTGTATTTGTAATAAACTCTGCCGGGGCCTGGCTCTTTCCAACTACATGATACACTTACAGCCCGACAACGTTAATTACCAGAATAATTGCACAGCTGAAAATCCAAGCATTCCATAGATACACTTTGCTCGCGATTAGATCCGGCAGCACGCGTGACCTAGCTTAGGCGACTTTGTACGTTCTTAATGTCCCTCTGGGTGTTTTCGTTTCGGTGTATAAAGCGGCACGAATGACATGGAAAAGCTAAAATAATTTTGTTGCGGTAAATTCGGTTCAACCTACATATTTGCATCGCGACTTCTACGAAATTTTGTACGACTGACCGTATGTGGTTTATCATTTACAATTTACCTTCGATCGAGATGTTTTATTACTTTTTATTAATGTTAATCGATCATTCATGCATTTATAAGAATTTTATAAGAATGGAGAAGAAATATTAATTTTTTAAATGGATAATTCTTTAGAAAGAAAAACTTTACATCATTAGTTTGCTAAATACAACTTTTACATGTATGGTAAGGATATTTATGCAAACATTGTATGTAAATATTTACGCAAACTCGTACTTCGTAATGAAATTAATAAAATTGGAATTTAGATAGGAAATTATTTTACTAAATATTGTAATGTATGCTATATTTTAGATATTTCGTACATTTTTACATAAATGCATGAAAATTCACAGTTTAATTAGAGTTGCAAATTTGTAAGTACGGAGAGAGAATATTTTCTAAATATAATGAAATAATCACATTTATTTTCTTTCTCCAATTTCGATAATTAACTATGTTTTCTTTTTAATTCTTATTATTTTAAAACATTTCCAACAATTCATTATCATAATTATTTCAAGAAACTTTGTGTTCTTCGACATCATTTAGATTTTTCTATTACTAAATGAATTGAATTTATTTATTTATTATACTGAATTGTTTAAATATTGAAAATGATTTTGTAGAAATGTCTACACAAACATAAATCAACTTATTTAAATGTATGTTTTTTTGACCGAAGGAGAGTTCGGTCTTAAACAAAATCTGCAGAAATGCTGAGACTGGAAACCAATATCAAGGGAAAGAAAAGTCACTTGAATGATACTTTCCATCCATATGCAAATAACGATGTAATGTATTTTCTCTGATTGCTAAATACAGTTCAGGCGGACTCTCGGAGAATCAGGTTTAATTAAATGTGGAATTGAAGAGTAGGTCGAAGGAGAACGCAAAACAATTTTACATTGTAAAGGGAAGTGAAGATTGTTAGACTTCTAACGCAAATAAATCAAAAAAAAGTGATACGAATCAAGGAATAGAAAGACTGCCGTTGTTCTTTGATCACGCTGCTGTTACAATGTAATTGTTCTTTTTTTGCGTGATCTCAAAAGAGAGATTAAACGCTCGTTACCGCTATTGTTATTTCCTTTAACCGGCTAATTCTACAGAAAAGAAAAGTTACGTACCATCTATTTGTTTGAAGCATAGCTTTCCACATCATTTGATTGAGACATGATTCATGGGATAAAAGAGAAAGATTCATTCTCAACGTTCGTCGTGAGAGGAACTAACGTTTCTTGATAAGGAATGCGTATATATGTGTAAAATATATGTATACTATTGTTCAAAAGTATTTAGACATTTTTGTTCAATCATAGAATAAACATGTAATGATTAATTTATGTGTAATTGTGTATATATAGCGGCTACAAAACAATATTTATTATTATACTTATTATAGCTTTATAATTCATTAAGCAGTGCTCTCATATAATTACAAAAATTTAATATTATGAGAATAAAATATAGAGCTTAATAAAAGAAAGTTTCAATGGAAAGTAAAATAATGTGTGCAAATACTTTGTTGCACAGAGCGTGTATACTTTCTGTAGCAATGCTTTAAGATCACAACTTACGAGGATAATATAACTTCTTGTTCACTTTTATAAACTTGTAAAAGTATGTACTTGAGTGTAAAATACTTTCATAAACTTTTCTGGAAACATTTTCGCCACTTTAAGTTCTACGAATCTTATATATTATTCTAGATGAAGTAGAGTTCACGACGAATTCTGCCAGACTCTGTCCTCGATAAGTAATCGAAATGAAGATAGAATCCATGCAGAGAAAGTAGTTGAACTGAGACAAATTTGAGATAGACAACAGATATGTTTTTTTCTTTTGTACTTTTTTTCTTCAATTCATTTTCTCTATGCTTAATACTTTCAAGTTGACAACATAATTTTAAGAAAGCCTAAAAGTGTAAACACAAGCAGTAGTAATTGTACATTATAACAAAAACAATAACTATTCTTCCATATTCTAGATAAAATGTTACATAGATTCTTTATTACATTAAACAAATTAAGAGATAAATTATATCAGCAATTTTAATTCTTGTTTTAATTTTAATTGATAATTATAATACTCTTTCTAATAACCGTACACAAGCAGAGGAATTTATTCTTTCCAAATTAAACTCAAATATAATATAGTATAACTCGTTATATTACTGATGTACTAGCATTATAATAGTAATTCAACTAGAACGGACTGGAGTGATTAAAATGATCAATTCATAATTTTCAGTAAAAATTTTATAAACTTACAGCAATGGATTTTTGAAGATATGAATAATATTTCATAAAAATTTGTGTTCTTCATTATATCATTTTCCTAATATTGCATTTTCATTTCTCTCGTTCTTAAGATTCATATTGAATCATTTACATTGAATATTTTGTGTCTATAATACATCCTATTCATAAATTTTAGGACAAGTATTGCATTTATTTAAAAATTGGGCGAATTTACCATGCACTAAAACTACTATTATTAAATTCTCTACCAAATATTGAATATTAAAGATAAAACTTGTGCGCAGTCTATTTGAAACAGTGAATTACTCAATTCGTTGAATATTTAAATTATTATCCCACTTTTCATAATATTTCAGACACTTCGAACGTCAAAACTACAGAACAACGAAGAAAATCCAAATTTCCTACTAATTAATTTACTTTCTCTTTTGACAATCAGCGTACCGTGAAAGGGCGAAAAAGGAAGCCGAGGTCGTCGATCACGTTGCGCGAAGTTCAAAGTCCCAAGCGGCCAAAAAGAGAAGTGGAAGGAGAAAAACTTTTGCTGTATAAGTACTACTTCGCGGCACTTTCGAGTTGCTTCTTTCACACTGTCAAATCATGGAAGATCCACGTTCTCGTTGTCGCGCTACGGGTGAGGCAACAAGAAAAAGACGCGTCCCATCTTACTGGATGTTTGCCAAAATCACGACGCTGATTCTCATGCGAATCTGCTGTCTGTCTCGCGAATCCGATTATCTGACCTTTATGTAGCCTCTCGTGAAGAACTTTAAATAGATACGATTATTGAGAACTATCGTGTGAATGTCGATCATGGAAAAATGCTCCTCTATTTCGTTTGGCAGATATGAATATTCGTATGAATATTCGTGGCTATATCGGGTGCAAGAACGTCTTAAATCAGAACTAATGATAAACCATGTACTACAATTTTCTCCTATTTTATATTCTATTCTAAATGTATATGTATTAAATATATAATAATTTATTCTATTCTAAATGTATACATATTAAATATATAGTAATTATTAATTAAATATAAATATACGTATATATATTAAATATATAATAATTAAGAATTAAAAATAAATATACGTACACATATTAAATATATAATAATTAAGAATTAAAAATAAATATACGTACACATATTAAATATATAATAATTAAGAATTAAAAATAAATATACGTACACATATTAAATATATAATAATTAAGAATTAAAAATAAATATACGTACACATATTAAATATATAATAATTAAGAATTAAAAATAAATATACGTATGTATATTAAATATATACTATAATTTAATTTAATATTAATAAAATTAATTAACACAAAATTTCATCTAGTAAATTATATTACAGTATCATTTTTATATACTACGATGATTAAATTACTTGTTACATATTAATATTTATAACAGTATAGTAAAATTACATATTAATATATAACAGTATAGTATGCATAATTGTTCATATTAATATTCGAACATTAAATATTTGAATTGCTACAATTTTGTGAAACAAAATCATACAACAACAAACATGAGTTCATTTCAAAGCTTGAAGCCTCTACTTTTAAATCATAAGCAACCGAAGATACTTTCCTTCTCGAATATAAATTGTCAAAAATTCTTTTCATGACTGGATCTACAGTGGATTTGAAGATTGAAGTCTTCCCGTTTGTAACAACTCCTTAAAACTTGATATACGATTTTTATTCGCCATTTTATTGAACTTTTTAATCTTTAAAGGCAGAGAATTTCTATCTTCTTGATATTGGCCTTCGATTAAACAGAGTAAAATTTTTAGTTCAACTATAGTAGTAATACGCTACTATATGTCTTATAGTATCGAGAAAATTTCGTACGCCATTCGAAACAGGCTTCGTCACAGCAGCTAGAATGTCACGGGTCGTTTACGCGAACGCGCTATGTTTTTTCCAGCTAGGAGGGGTGCTTTTAACTTTAAGGCGGCTGGCGTTTCTATTAATTCGAATTACGGTCGGACTTTGCACCACGACGCGGATACGTGCGACGTCTGTTTAATAACAACATTTCAGCGTCATTTGTATGCCACGCGTTCTATCCTAAGTACCGTGCAACCATCGCGAAATAAACACAATCATACGCGAGGAACTCGCGAGAATAACCAATTTATTGTATTTTATTTCCATTGCTTCTTTTCGTTGATATTAATTATTATAACCAGACCGGATCTTTATTTTCATGAGCATAACTAAAAAAATGAAACTTAAATAGAAATTTGGTTTTTTTTTCTACCAAAATATTGTAATTACTCACCAAGTTATTATCAATTTAGATTTTATATATTTTAATTTTTTTTTATTATTTATTAAGGTACAAGGTATTAGTTGTTATGATTGAACTGCGGATTTTTATACTTTTCTGTATTTGTATGGACACAGTGTTAAAGAAATGAAACCTAAATAGAAATTTCTTCTTTCCGCTATAATATTGTAATTATTTAACAATTTATTATACTATTTTGATTTTCCTTTTGTTAATATTAATCATTATGACTAAGCTGCAGATTTTTATACATTTTTTATATTTTCATGGACATAAAAATGGAACCTTTAATTTTATTTTTCCTACTTTCCTTCCTATAGATATTATAATAAATACTCTATTTTATACATTTCTGCATATTCTATTTCTGCATTTTAAGTATTTTTGCATAGATAAAATAACAGGTTTAGCCCATTATCCTGTAATTGGCATGATGCTCATTTTGTTACGTAGATTATATAATAGAGTCCAGGTAAATACGCAGAGAAGAAATAATTAAAAAGATAAAAAATACATAGCATTCTCTACATTATACTTATCACTTTAATTAATAACTAATTATAATAACTAGCTACCATGAAAGAATGAAGAATTTTTAAGAAATTTAGTGACATTAAGAGCATAAACTATTTCTCTCTTCATAAAATTTTAATAAAGAAAAAAAAAAAAGGAAAATCAAGCAGTGAAAATATTTACTGAGAAAAATATAAAAGTCCAATTGAAATAAATATGAGAGGAAAGAAATTTAAAGAAATAGGTAGGGTAAATACGCAATTAGAGAAAATGGAAGTAAAGAAATTAACTAAAATGTAGGAGAAATAAGCAAGAAACAAGACACAGAAATGAAACAAGTAATATAAGAATAATACAAGAATGGTAATATATATTTAATTGTTTTTTTAAATAAAGCATTTTACTTAATTATATTGTCTCATAATAAATCAAACAACAAATAATATTATCAATGAAACAATCAAACAAACATCGAGCACCACAAACGAGAATATGAGAATATAGTAATATAATATTTTTAATATTTCTTTCTTTCAATAAAATACTTTATTGAATTATACATTTGATATCACAAAATTGACAACGAAAAAAATCAATACAAAATAACCACTAACGAAAATATGAAAATGTGAAAAAAAATATTAACATTATATTACTAGTTTTTTTTTTTTTTTTTTTAATAAAAAGCTTAATTGAATTATATTATTCGATATTATTAAACTGCAGTTAATTTCGTCGTGCCGATCATTCCAAATTTAAACAGACGCAATCAGGCTGAACATGAAATTATCATTATTAAAGCAAAGAATTCTTAATTATCCTTCAATTAATGATAAAATCGATGCGCCAAATCGTTCGAATAGTTTGAAACATCGCAAGGTACTTTCAAAGTGACGCTTTCAGCCAATCAGACGATATTCCATTAATTTCAATCGCGCACGAACTTTGTGCCACGATGCGAATACGTGCGACGTCTGTTTAATTGCAATCCCGCATATTTAGCGTGTCATAGATATCTCGAATTTAACATGTATTACGACGTGTGCAGAAGTACAGGAATATTTGAAAATTTCGTTAAACATTTCAAGTTCAGCGCATGCAGTCGAAATGCATTCGTTGCATTTTCATGATGATTTTCGTACGACGCGAACTGCATCATATTCATACGTCGTGTATTTTTAGTTGTCATTAAATGCTTGGCTTGTCATTAATGATTACAATTCGATATCAAAGTACTCAATTGGAAGTCTCGAAAGATATTGAAATACTAAGTACACGTGTTATTGATCTTCAATATCGATATTCCTTGGAATATTACATGCTGCAAGCATAATCGATATTTCCCGAAATTTAATAGAAAAATATTTTGTGATATAACGATCTATTGATACTTTTTTTTATAATATTGATACTTTTTTAAAATATCATTCACACGTGATTGTTTTTCTTCGATTGTTATCGATATACTCTTAATAATTGTAATGTAATATGACGCGTTTTACGTATGTACTATTTAAAAAAATAGATAATTTATTACATTATATGTGACACTGGATTACATTAAAAAAGTTTTTATATAGATTTTATGAAGTGTCAGTCACTTGTCAGAAATAATATAAAAGTTGAAAATAGAAACAGTAATAAAAAAAAATCAAACTGTTAATGAAAACAATAACAAAGAATCAAACTATTAATAGAGTTCTATCAAATGTTCAATTATTTACACACGTTCTGATTACTATACACTTTCAGATTTGTTATAAACGTGACCATTATAATCATGATAGTCAAATAGTCAAATTTCTAGAATGTTAATAACACACTTTCTACAAATCTATTTAATTATTTTCGTGAGCAATTTCAGACACTCACATTAAATTTACATTTTTATAATAACTCTCAAATATGTCACAATAGTTAGCCTCCTGTTTCTCAAACGAAACGGGGGGAAATTTCTATCGTTAAAAGAAAAATTTATTCAGCACTAGAGTCAACCGAGTTTTTTAACCGAGTGATGAGAAAAATGGGGGGGGAAAAACAGGCGGCGGCAGAAAACAACAGAGACGTGGAAAAGAAGGTTCGCGCGATGTACACACGAAAGTGGATGATGTACAAGTGTTAAGTCGCGCACGAGAAGCGTGCACGTAAGGCGAGCGTATATCTCAAGCTGGGCGCATGCAATCTACTGGTATGGAAGGGAAATAATATATAACGAGCAGGGGAAGATGAAATGGTGGTGATGGTGGTGGGGGAAAAAAAAAAAAAAAGAAAAAAAAATAAGAACGGAAAGGCGAAATCTGACGAGGATCAAGCAGAAAAGTGTACAAATCTCTGGGGTTCTTGGCGCAGCCGTGCAACCCATTTCCAAGTTCGTTTCCAGGCAAATCTGTCTCTCTTTCGTTGCAGTCGCGAGTGGAGATGGGATCAAATCCAATGTATACTTACAAATCAAGTCCGATATTTAACAATAAGTTTGGTTGAAGGCAGGCCTGTCGAATTCCTTCCCCTTTCCTTTTTCTCCAGGCCCTAACTGATTCTCCCATCACGCGCGGACTAGCCACCAATACACACATGTATTTCCTAGAAAAGAAAAGAACAGAAGATTTTTAAAAAATATACAATTTTAAAAAAATTAATCAAAAAACTTCAAATGATAAATTCTTGTTGTATCCACAAGGGGATTTCCATGGATATAATGCATTGCTAATAAATAGACTGTAAATACTTGTCATAGTTTCGTTTTTTTATGATTAAAAAAATAGAATTTAGATAGAAAGAGTATTTTTTATTTTTTTGAAATATTATTAAGAGTACTATACTTTGAATATTTTATGATATCTTATGATATTTTATGATCCATTGGTGATATATGCATTTATTTATTGCATTGATTATTATTATTATTTTAATATTTTAATATTGTTATTGTTATTGTTTGTAATATTTATTATTATTAATAATATTTTAATATTATTATTACATTATATATATATATTTATACCAATAATATTAATATATTTTCCAATAATATAATAATATAATATATTTTATACCAAAAATATTAATATATTTTCAACATACCAATAATATAATATATTTTATACCAAAAATATTAATATATTTTCAACATACCAATAATATAATATATTTTATACCAAAAATATTAATATATTTTCAACATACCAATAATATAATATATTTTATACCAAAAATATTAATATATTTTCAACATACCAATAATATAATATATTTTATACCAAAAATATTAATATATTTTCAACATACCAATAATATAATATATTTTATACCAAAAATATTAATATATTTTCTATATTTTTAATTGCAGTAAATTATTTTTAATTTTCCTATATTTCTTTGTTTCTATATTTTCTAAATTTCCAATATTTCTATATTTATATATTTTCTACATTTCTGATATCTATATTTCTGCATATCCATATTATCTGCATTCCACGTACTTTTACACTTTCGAATTTTCCACAAATACACCAAAATAGTTAATTAGTGTCAAAATTTCAACGAAATTGAGGTAATATGCGAGATTCATTCGATAATAGTTGATCGTCGCATAACAAACTTTGAAAATATATTTTAGGCGCGTTTCAACCACCGCGCATATCATTACCTGCAAATCGCATTAGCGTGACACGTGAGAGAATTTACGTAAACGGAATGTGATTTTTGTCACGTAACAATTCTGATGCATTAGTTACGCCGTGTTACACACAGCTCCTTGCATATACACACATAAAAAGAAGAAAAAGGAAATTTTCAAAGGAAACGAGAAAGAGAGGATATCCACCCGCGAAACGTAATAGTTATTGCAGTAAATTATTATTATGTTACTTCATAGCGTGTGTAACATTATCCGGTTATGAAAATTATTATTTCCTATGTCCAGCTTGACGTGAATTAGCGCAAGTTTTGACACGGCTCGAAAAAAAATTTAAATAATTATTTAATCATTTTAGTGATACATCGTCATTGATAATATTTGTAAAAAAATATCGTACACGAATCACTATACTTGAAAATAATATGTTTCCATTTGTTGGAAACTGTACATTATGGAATTGTTATTTATCTTTTTTTTCGATTTTGTAATTAGAATTATAATTAAAATTAAATTATAATTAAAATTAAATTACAAGCTAAAAATCTATATTTAAAAGACAAAGACATTTTTTGCAAATACTTTCTTTATATCCTTTTCAAATAAAAATAAACTAATAGATACGGTTTATTATATTAAATTATAAACCTTATCTCCATTTCAAATAAAATTACACTATCGCTCATATACTATTACTCACATTTTTATTTAAAATTTTGAAGCACTCCTTGCCTTTTGGATTAAACATACATTTTCCTGAAAAATAAGAATATTATAATTAGAACTTTCATGTTTAAATATAATTCGTTACAGTTGAAGTGTACATAAAGTATTACAAATAAAATATTTATTTCGATAAATTTCTTATATCTAATATGCTACAAATTTTTAGTCGGGAATATATGAATGAATTTCGAATTTTATTGATATTGTTTCTTTACTATTTATATTATTCTACTATCTAAATATTCCATTAATAATGAATTTGTAGGATTTTACACTAGATTTATTTTCTTCTACAAAATTACTAATGAATGCAAGAAATAAAATTAAATTCATGATACTTTCACTTCATGGAACACAGCGTATCTTCTTTATCACTTTAATATGAGACTATGGCAATATGATATAATGGTAATGTGTAAAAAAAGCGTACAAATGTACAACACTAATTAATACTTTTATTTACATATTTCACGAAGGATCGCATAAAATTTCTATGAAAAAATCACGATTTGGTCATCTCGATAATTCTGATAGCTGCAACAACATTAGTTAAATATTACGTTTTGAATATATTTTTTACATTTTTATAATTCACGTTAATATACACTTTGTTATATTATTACCAAAGTTATTTATTGATTGATAACGTTATTAATAACGTTATTAACAACGAGACAGTCATCTCATTCATCGATAAAATATTCATAATAATAGCAACAACCAAACACAAAGAACATTGAATAACACAAATGCATGAAAATACGTAGGGAAATACGAGAGCGCGGACAATTTCGAGAGCCTATTATCAGTGTCGGCGCGTTATTTTATCAAAATGCTGTTCCACGATAAGGCGGTCGTGAATGCGCGTACCGGCCAAAAGGTCGAAGATTAATTCGAAACTCGAATTTGATTGCCAAATGTTGATAAAGGAAAGTGGTGACCGGTCTGTAATTTCAGAAAATAGCGACGAGTGGATGCGTGCCAGAACGCTGTGGAGCCTGACACAGGTCATAGTGAAAATGGACACAGGCAGAAATCCAAAATTTCAAAATGCGTCAGGAATCGTTAACGTCCGTGCACGGTCGACGAATTTCCAAGAAGTGGATGCGCATCGTTCTCAAAAAAAGACGAATGGATAACAACGAGCTGAAACTAACTACTTACTGTTAATTGCTCTGTTGCAGTGCTAGAATGGGCGCAGTTAGAATAAAGCGGCAGTGACTGCCATTAGACGTTACGACTGGATGAAGTTGTTCTCGATTTATTTTGAACGTCAAAGTGTTTGGAAAGTCGATATATTATTATGAAAGAATCGAAACTCAGATTAATACTCAACTGATAATCGTTGATTTATGGATAACCGCTACAATTTGAGATATATTTGAATCAATTAATCAGTTAATTTTTATTTTATTTTGTATATTTGTATATTTTGTATAAAGTGCAAATTAAAATTAATTGGCTTAGTCTGAACCAAATTTAAATTATAAATGCATTATTATTAAAAATGCTTATATGCTCCATGTATTCAAGTTTTGTATAATCAAACATAGTGTAAGAATTTTTTACTCTATCTCAAATGGGTCATATCACTATTATTTAAGTCTATCCTCATTAAATGTTTCACCATTATATCTTATTATTATATGAGATCATTTTATACATATTTATATTTCTATATTATTAAATAATTTAAACTAATAACTAAAACTAGCTAGTTATTTATTATTTATATAATACGTAAATTTGTATTTTTATTATATATAAAATATTTATTATATCGTAATGTTAATTAATTTATAATTTATTATACAGCATTCATGATACTGTAATGATAATTGTATTATAATGCATGTAATCATTAATAACCAACCTTTACTATCAAACCATGAAACGTGAAGACCAAGATAGAATCTCGTAGACTTAGATAATTTATTTTCGAGAACTGAACGTTAATCATGTGCTTCTGTAATGAAATTGAAAAATTAGTAGAAAGTGAAGTTGATCAGTTTGGCAAGTTTATATAGAAATTAAAGAATTAAATTTAAATAACGTAAATCTATTTTTTTGCTATTATTTCAAATCTTTATAAATTTAAATTGAGCATAACTGAAGAAATAAAATCAAAGCAAAGATTTGTTTCACTCGCTGAATATCGTAACGAGTGACATATCATGTGGATTTTTACTACTTTAAATTTCTCATAAGTGCATAAAAATCCACGATTTATTTATTAAATTTAAATTTATCTTTTGTTCGTGTTTTTGACTTGTTTCATACTATGTCATAACATAAAATTATAATGTATTACCGAATATAACTTTTCGCTGAACCATACAAAAGCAATAGCATCAGAGGGCAGACGTTTATGCTCGGCTGTTGTAGCAGAAAGTGAAGCAGGAGTAAAATTTTTATAACGAGGCTCGACAAGAATGATTTATATCTTGGAAAAAACTGCATGACGTTTACGATATCGAGTCGCGAATTATTTATGACGGCAGCCTGTGTCGAGTGAACCTCGCTATTCACGTCTTTCATTCACTTTCTTGTTAGGAGATTCTCAGCTATTAGATGATAGAATCACTATTCTATAAAAATTTTACAAAATTTTATAAAACGATATTATGATGATCTATAAATTTTAATACATGATGCAAGATAGAAAAACATAGTGTATATCGTAACACGAAAGTAACTCGAAAAAGTACGCTTTCTGTTCAATCTTCGCAACCTCACGATATTAAAATATAACATTCACAACGTGATAACTTTCCGTGCGACCGAAGTTATAATCGAAGGTGGCTATTATCCCGCATAAGTATAATAGTTAAGCGACGCAAGAGCGTTTCGCGTGAAAGCCAACGGAGGGAAGTTGAGTGGACGAGATCCCGGAGGTGAGAAGAGGGAACAACGTATATTTCAGCAACGGGCCGAGTTGGATGGAAGGAACATAAAACACGAGTCGATCAGCTACGTCGAGTCGCGTAAACCGACGATACCGGCGGTATAGTTGCATGTGCAAAGGCATTGCCCGCGCCTTTCAGAACCACGGAACCGCGAAGCCACGAAGTATCGCGAAAAACTTAGTTTTGCCAAGACGATAAATCATCTTGAAATTCGCCCGGGCTGACAGGCATGTAGTTTTACGAGGGCCTGCACGCAAAATGCAAAGCAGCCCCCACGGCAGAGACTGGCGGGCTTGCACCGCAATTAATTAGCGTTTCGTGATACCCGTGCATGTGCCGAACCACTCTTTTTTTATGTCAGCTAACTAAAAACTGCTCGCGCGATAAGCTAGCACCATTCGATGATCCCGCGGGACTATGCGGTAGCACCGTACCAAAGGACATGGGAGATCCGACCGGAGATTAACAATCCTGTGACGGAATTTTTCCACAAGACGGAAATGAACGATAAGAGACGTGGGCTAGTTGGTTTTTGCTCGTCTCGCGAAGTGATCCTTCAACGATCGCTCTTGAGTTTCGTGTTTGTTGTAACATGCTGTAACACGGTACCGAGTGGTTTTTATTCACTGTGTAAATAATGTGGCATGTGAAAGTATTCGAAGATTTATCGTGAAGAAGAACTGAGCGTGATAGAAAATATTTAGAATTTTTATTAATCGTGTAATAGGAAACGGCTGGTATGATGATGTACAATATAAATATAAAACTAATAGGAAAATATATATAGGAGTTGTATATTTATTGCAAACATGTATTTCAATAAAGTAAAAAAAAGCATGGATAGTTATCTTAAACATATAATGATTAAAAGTAGTTCTACTAAATATTAAGATTTATTTGTGCAATGCAGTTTAGATTAAATATTTCGTTATGTTATATTATACATAATATATAATAAATAAATAATAAATAAATATAATATATTGTACATATTATATTTTCAAATTTAATTCAAATTTGTCCAATAAAATCACGATAGTTCTCACTACAATAATAATAATAAAAGTGTTCGAATACTTTCATATACGACTATATCTATTATAGAAAAATTATATTAAATAAACCGTGACAGATATCACGACAAAACATGACTAGCAACTGAAACAAGTTACAAAAAGATCGGATTTTAATTAATTAAACAAAATAATTATACGCTAAAAATGAAGTTTTGCAACATATTGAAATTTTTAACAGTAACAATATATGTATAATTAAAACTACTTATTTTTAAAGAAATCTTTTTCGAATGCAACTTAAAGTTATAATAAAACATTTGTTAAATAAATTAAATTATGAAACTTGATAAAATTATACAAAAGTGTACATAACATACAAAAAACAAGTACAGAGGGACAAGGTGCGAGACGATAAATAAATCTAACAAGTAGAAGAATATGATATTTTATTAAAATTCTTGCATCGATGAGAACGTAGAATGAAATTCTCTATAATGCAAGCGTACTTTGAAAAATTTCATATACTATTTACTTTATATCCATTTATATAAATCATATATTTACAATAAACAATATGATTAATTTTTATATATAACTTTCTTTTGTGTTACAAATTCTCATCTTCATTCGCTTGTCCTAAGTTAATATCCTTTAAATTTTTCACGAATGTAAATATTCTTAACTTGTTGAAACAATGTATAATGTATATCAACTTAAGACAAACAGTTCAATCTATATGCATGTATAATTTCCACGTTACATCTAATCAGAATGTCATAATTCATTTTAATTATATTTTAACGTTAGCTAGTGATTGAACGTTGTGTCATGTAGGCCGACAAATCTAAACGGCAATTTCAAGAACACACGAAGGAACAATCCACTTGAGAAATATTTTCGAATGCTACAGTAGATTTAATAGTAAAATTGCGGGGAAACTCATCCCATCGAATGGCCTTGATCTTCACACGCGTCATCGCGATACCGCTCAATTTTGTAAGTTGTGACTTTAAATGTACAAATGGAAATTTTACAAAAAAAAGTTACGGAAAATATAAGTTTTTTTTCATTGTCTACATAAGGGTTCAATGTGCATGGTCGGAAAGGCATATTCTACTTATAAAAGTTATTTTGTTAATAACTTAGTAACAAACAATAAACAACAATTAAAACCAACAGAATGACCTTGGAAGCCAAGGTCAATCTCTTGAAGAGCAGTTTTATCGATTTAATAACATTTTACAATACCTCTCGTAGGAAACAGGAAAAATTTGATTCTCAGTAATCGTAGAATTTATAGGTGGTATTAACGTCAGGTACAATGCCCGCATCAACCTGATTGGTAGCAATCGTAAGATTCTGAACATTACTTTGTCTTTCGTTATCATGAAATAGTTCATAGAAACTTAAACGATTCCATTTCGATCATGACTTTTTAACAAATCCACTCTTAGGCGGAGGACCAATAGATCTCTCAGATATAGGTGCAGTAGGATCCATTCCATAGACACCGTCGTTTTTAGAGGACGATGACAATGATGGCGAGGGAGGGATTCGCTCAACGCACAACGTTTGCTGTGGAAGTTGAGCATCTGCTTGAACACCAGTTGAACCATATATTTCCTTTAGAATCATCAGCATAGTATCCTCGGACTCCCTAGACAAGAAATGTTTGAAGTTTAAAGTTAATTGCGGATATAAAAAATACATATTGGATATTCTATAAATTACAAACATGTATATTTTAAAGATGTATATACAATATATAGAGTAGCACTGTAACATATAATACTTATAACATTTAGCATGCGATACAAATATTATATTGTATATATACATGTATAATAATATAAAAATTATTATATAATAAAAATATAAATTTATAGAATATTTTAAAATGTTCTGAAATATATATAATATAAAAAAATACATAAAATATTTAAAGTATAATGCTTTCTATGTGATAGATAAGACGATTTTTCAACAAACGAGTTTAAAATTACATTTTTTTAATATAATTTTAAAAATTTTACTAACCAGTAACAGACGTGACTTGTCAGTGCAAAAATGTATTCGTTAATGTACTCGAACGGAGCTTCTTGAAGGACATAATCTATTCTTCGTCCACCATTTAGTTTGCCCACTTTAAACTCAGCACCGCCATCATCATTAGTTTGATGATCCGAAACAGTCTGTTGCAATTGTTCTTCCATAACTTTGTCAATTTCACGCTCGAGTGTGCTGTTATCTGATTTATGAAACACTGCCAATTGGTAAACAGAATTCCATGTGTTCCTTACGGAATCAAGTAACCTCTGTTTCAGATCAGCACCAACACGCGCCATTGTTTCCTTTAATTCTACAACATACATGAAACATGACAATTATTACATAATTGATTAATATTTCTCTATAAACTATATTTTTTCTAATTTTCTCATTAGACGACTATTGGTATTTTATGTGACTAAATATTATTATTTTTTGGAAACATGAATATATTATAATAATTAATTTAAAAGAAGAGATTGTAAAATATAAAATGTTTCTAATAAAAAAAAGGAAGACATGCTTCAAAATAAAATTTTATAAAATGCTACGTTTAAGAATACTAAATAAGGAATTTTGTTTCCTTTTATTTTATAAATTTATAAATTAATAAATGTATACATGGAAACGTATACTTACCCAAATGCATTCTTTTACGTCCTTTGTGATGAGGGATCAACATTGGTCGATATTTAGGAGCTTCCGGATTAATGAGTGCCTCAACTCGGTAGGCAACAGGGTCGAATGGATGAAATATATTGAAAAAAGCGGGGCATGTTGGCAATACAAAATCTTCACCAAGCATATCGATACCTCGAACTGTCACAAACATACCAACCGGGCTGCCGAAAGCGAAAAAGGCACATGGGTGAAAATGTAACTGCGTATAACGTATATAAGGCTGACCCGTCCCGGCAGCACCTACTACGTAGCTTATCTTTTTACTGAGACGCCGTTTCGACGTTTGATTGGATGATTCACAAGGATTGACATCTTCTTCGTTCTAGAACAAACGAAAATAAGCTTAATATAAATTATGTACAAATGTATTTCTTTGAGTTATAAGAAGTTAATTATAAAAAAAATATGTTGAATTAAGCTGTTCTCCTTAGTTATGTCTTATCTATTATTTTGATGAAATTGACCAAATCAATTCTGAAATATTCAAGAATATTAAAGCTCTCTTTTTTTTTTTCTTTTTCGTGATGATAATATTTAATAAATTTTATGATAATATTAATAATAAATATTAATGATAATATTTTAATAAATTTAGTCATTATTCTATAATATTAGCAGCTTATGTAATTTGTAAATAAGCTGTAAAATTTACAGAATTGTAAAGATAAATTGTCAAAGTAATTAAATTTAAGAATCCATTAATAGATAAATTTAAAAAATATTAATTATAAACTCTATTTCAAAATTTGATTATAATTATTATTACAAGAACTGTATATATCAGGAAAGTGTACAATTTAAGTAACACGTTCAAAATTTTGCTTCACAACCAATTTTTCGAAATCCTTGTTTCCGAAAAAAATACAAAAATTTTCATGCATTTAATCAAAATTTATTACGACAGTTAGTCTGAATTCTCCTTTCTTAGTTTCCCTTTCGTAATCGAGTAAACATAATTTACTTACTTGTTCTTCATTAGTCCCGCTGTTATTTTCACAGGTTGTTTCATCCGACAGCGGTTTTTGATGGCACAGAAGATCAAACAAAATTAAGCTACCCAAAGAATGGCCGCCCAGATAAATTCCACCACTGAAATCTGGATTTCGTTTTTTGAAAAGGGCGTAAAGTCTATTTAATTCGTTCCCAACTGTTTCCATGATAGTTTGACAATAAACAGGACTTGTGTAGAAAAGTATGTCGAGCAACGTGTCATTGGTAAAATGTCGTAATTTCGGTATACTGTCCAGAGTGATTGCTTGTAATTTTTTATCGATTCCAGTATCCTCAGAATGAAGGGTCGTGTGCCACGAAATTGGTAAGACTTCTATCCTATTCACGATTCTCTGTTCACTAGCGGTTCGATAATGCGACTGGACCAACTGCAGCGAAATATTCCGGAACTCGTCAACTGCAAATACATAATACAAATTATAGTATTATTAAATCATCATACTTTTATTTATTACATTAAAATTATTATCAATATACTAATTATTCATAGATTGCGAATTTTTATGCAAATTCCTATTCCTATTGACGAAAGAAGTAGGAGATTAATTTCATTTATTAAAAATAGTAATTAATATTTTACTTCGCATGTTTTATATATTTTTATGTATTAAATGCACTTTGTATATTTTTGCATCTTCAAGTCTCCAATAAATACATAAAAATCCACAATATACCAAATAACAATGACTTTTCATTTATACTGTTTAGAATCGTTTCGTCAACAAAATAGAATTTTCATGTATGATACATACATGATTAAGCTATTCAAATAAATATTAAAAATTTGTAAAAATAATTCTCAACATACCAACTTCTTCTACAGTCCGGAATTTCAAGTCACAAACGCTTCCGATGCCATGAACGAGAAACAAAACATGGTCCACTGTCTCAGGCTCGCCGTCTTCGATGTGGAACTCGTCAAGGCCTCTCTTTATCACTCTAGGCCTACTACCAGCACCCTGTAAATATGTACTGTCCTCTGAGCCCTGTACAAATTGTGATTCAACATTTCCAACAGAACAGTTCGTGCATAATGAAAAAAGAAAAAAAAAAAAAGATGTAGCATGAAGAAATTGCAATTTATATATATTTCTGAATATGTACAGAAATTGCAATTTACATTGCATTAAATAATATCTAAATTGTTTATGTTGATGAAATTAAAATAGGAAATTTTCTAGGAATGAAAATTCAATTAAAACAGCCTAAAGTACATTCAATTTATCGAGGCAAATTAATTACCCTTGTAGTTATGCGTTGCATTAATTTAATAAGTTCTATCAATCAAATTTTTTTTTTATTTGACTATAAAATATGTTTTCTATAAAATGTAATATAACGTGTACTTTTAAAGTAATTGATAAATATTGAAATTTCAAACTTACAAATAAACAGTGAGTAAGAATGATACTGTATTTATGCAATGGCACAAATTATGTTTGGTACAAAATGTTATATATACAGAGTGAAAAAAAATTAAACAAAATAATTAAATACATACAGAATGAAAAAAAATTAAACAAAATGTAAATTAAGCAGAAATGTAAATTAAGCAAATGTTAAATTAAGCAGAATGTAAATGTTAAAATACAATAAAAACTTATATTATTAATGCACAATTTTGTCATAAAATAATTAGACATTTATATACAGACATTTAAATAATAATTAGTTTACATAGAGAAGTTCATAATTCATGGTATAAATGTGATCAAAGAAAATCAAAAACAACAAAATTACGTTGAAGATATCATTTTTGAGAAACTCGAGTTGTCGAATATGTATAAGTTTATCTAATTTCTAATTAAACAAGAGAATACAATAGATAAGTTATATTTTAGGTATAAATATAAATCATTGAATAAAATTATTTTTATCTTTGATTTTATTTATACTACGAATTACAAACTCTTATATAAGGATTGTAAGAATATTCTTTAAAAAAAGACAAATTTTATCACAACTCTTTCTATGTATTATTATCTCTTTGAATATTCATACTAGAATATCGTATACAGATAATCTGAGATACTTGTAATTAATAATATTTATTGGAGATTCAAAGAAGATAATATAATACAATATATTGAGTAAATATATCAAAAGATATATTCTGAAAGAAACTATGCATTTTTAACTTGTTATATACTCTTCATCCAACTTTCAAAGAACAAAACGAAACAACAGGACATCAATAAAAAAAAAAATATAATAAAATTTACCGCACTGTTGCCCCACGAAGCTGTCAGCTCTGGCGAAACAGCAGTCAAATAATGGACCTGAACCGTGGCACTGTGGAAGACAATGTACTCTCCATTGCTCAAATCAATCTTTCGATTCCAGTTGTTCGACAGGCATGCTTGTTTATATTCTTCTTCGAGTTTGGCGGCAGTACTTTCATCGTAAGGAACGTATTTCGACTCGGTAGGTCCTTTGAAGAACCAAGAGCATCGTCTCACTTCCGCCGATTCTCCAGTCCAATAAACAGGGGATCTTTGACGACGTAGAATGTCTACGTCGTAACGACCTCCGTCAGTGGCAACTGTCGTTTCAGGGGTGATTTCACTAGAATTGTGAACCTCCTCTAAACGCAAGCTATCCTGCATAGAGAATGGGAGCCATAGTACTTTGTGTTCCACCTTCTTCCGATAAAACCAATGGTGATAGACCTCTCTGTACTGCATGCGTTTATCCGTAGTACCAGCAGCCTGAAATTTATGGAAAAATAAAGAATATTCGGAAAGTGATAGAAGCGAAAAATATTTCGATAATTTTACAAAACAAGTATGTAATGGATTGAAGAAATAAATTACTCTTATGACTGTGATGAATAAATTGTGGATTTTTATATAAATTTAGAGATACATTTAAAAGATAGAACTTAAAATGCTAGAATAATAGAACTTTCATGACAACATGAAGAATATTTATAATAGAAATGAAGAATATTCTATTAATTTTACAGAACAATTATGAGCTAGTTAGTGTAGCTGCATCCAGTGCGAAGAAAACTTATTTTGTATTTTTAATCTTGCATTACATTTACACTAATCACAGTACATATAATTAATATATAAAATAAAAGATATATATACATACATTTATAACATGTGTAAGATAAATGCCAGCAGCTATCATTTTTCTGAACGATATCAAATTTTATTAAGAACACTATAACTTCTAACCGTTATTTTCGTTAACTTCACTTACACGTGTTCAAAATCAAAGATCCTTTGCATTCGAGGGCTTTTCTATGAAGCTATTTAAAATTTGTCTTCAACAAATCTGAAAATTTGTCTCCACTACGCACAGTGTGACGAGCAATGGACAAAAGTTAAAAAACTGAAGACTAAAATTGGCTCATTGTATCTCAAAATACTAATAAAGAAATATAGATTTTAATGCTCCCCACTACTACTTCTACTGAATTTTTCAATTTTATTATTAAAAATGATGCTCAAACTTTTTAGTGCATTTTTTTTAACACGTATCATTTGACGAATGTTTATTTGATTAATTTGATTTTTACAACTTATGTTAGTATACTTATGTTAGGCCTACCAGAATAACTTTTTCATAATATTAACAATTTATCCTAATTTTTTATTAAATGTTAATCAAATTTGACTGGAGTTTCAAAAAATGTACCAACGAGTATCTAATTTTTTGTACACTGATTGGGAATATATTAAACTTCACAATAACATCAAATTTAACTATAATTTTGACAATGACAAATATGACTGTAACTCTTTTTTTATATATTTTTACTTACATACAAAATACGTTCTTTCTATTGAAATTCAGTGGCTAGTAATATGAGCAAATAAAATTTTCGAATGCAAAGGACTAGTGACATGAACTGCTAAAGCGGCTCTTCTACTCAACGATTCAAGCAACACTGAACTTGACTAAGAATTCTGCAAGATCTATGCCGAAAATATGGTTTCAACTGAGTTTTACCAATACAGGATTTTCCAATCAACATACTCGTTTGTCGAACCCATTAGTAGAATGAATGAACGATACCTGAAGAAAAGTAAAGTCTCGAAAACAATTAGATATGGTCAGAAAATTTCCTTCAGGTAGCTCTTGACTGCTTGAAAAGAATGAGTTTATTTATGACCTCGTCGTTTAAGATATGACGAATATAGAAAGTATTAACAATAGTGAATATAGCTTACGCTTAATCTCATTTAAATGGTCATTCGATACTAAAACTTATTTTTTATTATTATATTGTGAGTTTCATTGCAGTTAGTTAGATCGCATTTTTACCTGAGGTTAAAGAATTTAACAAAAATCAGTCTTGTTATGAGTTCTTCAACTGCACTGGAAACAGCATTGAAAAGCAATGACATTATAAATACTATCTTTTAAATTTATCATTACTTATGTCATTTTCATGAGATGAATGAACTTAACAAAAACAAGTCATTTGTTTCCTCAGCATTGAATATTAATTCTGAAGAATATTTATGTAATGAAATTAATAAAATCTGAAATTAATTAGTCAGTTTGACTTCTGAGAGGCTTGTACACTTCAAACATGATACAAACAATATTGCTATTACAGTAGGACATCTTACCAAATTCTGAAAACTAGGGGGCACGCTGTCAGTCGTGGTACGTCCACCCAGAGGATTAACTGACATTTGAACCGGATTCAACGTAGCCGAACCTGTAGGCTCGGGTACAATTGTCGTCGCAGAAGACGTAGCAGAAAACTCAACGCCGATACCACTTGTTATATTGTTGTAAGGTTGCCTCGATTCGGCGATATTGTCGAAATAATATTGAGCGTGATTCGTCGGTGTATTCTTCACCAGTGGCGTGTACAAATAGCTTGCAGGCGCGTGTTTCGGCGGATCGTCTTGAAATTGTGCGATATTATAGAACAGAGGCTGTTGCAGCGGTTGATCAGGCGCGTTACATGTTGCGATCACAGTCTGAGAGATTTGATTACCGCTCCACGATGATTGAGCTACCGATATCGAAGGACTATTCGAAGGAAAATTCGAACCGGTCGAGCTATCGAACGACACTTGCTGTGAATCGTTTCTCGAACGAGCCACGTCTACAGGATAATTCGTGCTATTTTCTTTGTACTGCAAATTATTATAAGACGAGCCGGTACTTGCCGGTCCAGGGAAATACGAGCTCGCGGATTGTGCGAAAGTGGTCGAGGAATTGGAAAAAGTGCTCGACACCGAATCAACTGTCGCAGGAACGAGACTGAAATTCAAAGTTTGCTCTGGTGGCTTTTCCGTGAAAAAGTTAACACTCGATGTGAAAGGTTGAGGTTGATAATATTGCTGCGAAGGTTGCACATTTGACGAAACACCGTGACTCTGCGGTAAATTAAGTTTCTCGTGATCCGTGTGCACTTCTTGAGGAGATATCGTTGGTTGTACCGCTTCTGAAGTTTCTTCTTTCAACCCAAACACGTCAGACTGTGGTGAATTGTTCTTCTCCTCGGTGTTAGTTAATATTACATCGTCGAACCTTTCGCTGGTTTGACACAGTGCAACACTTTCCTCGATTTTTGTCTCAGTCGGTTGGTCCGACGAATTTTCCTTCTGTTCGGCAAGCAAGTGTTCCAACTTCTCTGAAACTTGAACCGCAGACACAGGTGCGAAAGTTACACTGGTTTTTGCTTCCGCAACGGGTTTCACAGTACTACTGTCTCTTAAAATTGGCAAAGGCGAGTCTGTATGACTCTTCGCTAGTACTGGTTCCTTTTCTAAATCGATCGTCCTCGACGGGAAATCTCGACCAGCGTACGCATCGAAACCGAAATAAGAAACATTGGCCGGAGTATTCTGCGGAGTAATCGGTTCTGGAACTTGCAGAGGGATTGCCCGGGCAGTGGACAGAGGAATACTTGGTTTCTCGATGACAGGGACAGTTTCGGAACTCGAATTTTGATTCTGGGGCGTTACGCTTCGCGAAGTGCCGGTAGAACTATAAGGAACTCCTACTGCTACTGGACTAGATCGGAAAGACTCTTGCAAAGAGTTAGCTTGTGACAAATACTCTGGCGTGGAACGTTGTAACGAAGGTGAATTCGTAGAAATCGAATTCGTTTCAACGGGCTGGTAACTTGGTAATGAAGATACAGGTTCGTTTGGATTGAATATACTCGGTGTTGCGCTGATCTGAGATGTGACTAGCGGCTGAGCCACGAGGGCCGAGTATTGTTTGGATGTGTTCGATGTTAAGTCGGGCGGCGGTGCGTATTTCAGACGTCTTTGGTTGCCAAGACGATACGAAACGGGGCCTGAGAAAGAAGAAAAAAAAAGATCGTATTATTCATTTAATTCAATTAATCTGATATACTATTTGTAAGTTCCTGATTTATTCGGTTAATAAAATTCTATAAATTCGAAAGAATTTTATTCGAAATAAAGATAAAAAATAGCGACTTGAAATAATAAACCAAAGAAATAATTTAATATAATAAATAAAATAATAATTGAAATAATAGATAATTTCTGATTATTTTTATTTTAAAAATAATACTGTATCTTATTGTTAGATCGAAATAAACCATTATGAAGAATCATTTATTTGAGTTAATTCAGTGAAATAAAATAACAAACAGTCACGATATAAATTGAAGTATAGATAATAAAATCGCGAATTATTTGACCTTCAAAACAAAATCACACAATATTTTTTATTAACCATGAAAAAAATAAATTCCAAATTCAAATTCCGCAAAAGTTAAATGTAATAAACAATTAGTATAAACTTTTTCACTTTCTAACCAAATTTTTTTAACGAAAAGCTTCTCTTTATAACAATTCAAAAAAACATATCACATACACGAGTTTCAAATTTGTGCAATCTCGATTTCTAGTCGAGCAATGTATTTAAGGATTGATTGTTAATTGAATCAATTGTGCAAGATTTGCAATTTTCTGAGAAATCAGAAAAACTTACCATTCGTCGACGAAGGGATCGTCGGTTGCGGCGGTGCTGACAAACTTCCGGCGTTAACCTCGACGCCTAATCCCGTGAAATTCGTACGTCGTGGATCGTGGAAATTAGCGACTACAGGCGGCGCTGTATCCCTCAACGAGTCACGATGATCGTGCAAAGGCACATGAGGATCTGTATTCTGTACACCAATTACGTTCTCGATCGTTTGATTCGCTTGAGATCCCGAGGTATCGCTGGTGATCGACGACAACGATAAATTCGGCAAAGACGAAAGGATTGAGGTGAGGTAGCCCTGTTTCGTTGTCTGGCTCGTTGACTGACTTGTTAGCTGACTCGTTGGCTGATTTTTGGTTTCCTCAGGGTGCAAGGATATCGGCGTGAATTCACTGTCCGCATCGGCCACAATCGCCGATGTTGCTGAATTATGTAAATTCGCTGGTTCCTGCCCCACGAAGTTGTTCAGTTCAGCATCTAAAAATAATGGAGAATTTCGATGGAAATTTGGTACAGTTTGTTAAATTGTAGCGATATTTTGAAACGTACACTAACGTTACAAAGTTTGGAGCATCGATCAATTTCACATTTAAGAAATAAATACACATACAAACGTCCTTTTAGTTGTAAATATAACTTAAATAGTAAGATACTTTAAATACAGTACCTTATAATAAGTAAATAATAGTATTAATGTGAAATAAATTATAAATTGTAAGTTTTAATTATGTACACTGTTTATAAATAAAATACGCGTAAATATTCTTAATAACTACAGACTTTGGGCAAATTTATATTTTTCAGATTACAATTAAAAAAATGGAGGCTATAATTAAAAATTATTTTACGTATCAAATATTATAGAAAATATTATATTTCGAATATTTTATGTATGTTTCTTCATAATATGTGCATTTTATGGAATTTTGTGCTTAAAAATAGTTTTAATTTTAAAAATTTTATCCAAAATTAACAGTTAAATTTTTATACTTAAATATCATGTGCTTATACCTCTATTTATTAAAAAACGTACATGTCAGACAACGATAACTTTAATGTCTTACGAAGACAGAATTCTGCTGAAGTAATCTATTTTTGTAGAACTTTAATTTTCTCTTGAGTACATACATACATCATGAAATATGTTTTCAGTGTCAGCAAAATTACAAAATCTAATGATTCATCGTAATATAGATCACTTACAATTTCTAGAATATCTCAGATTATCGAAACAATCTAACGAATTTTACTTACGAGCAAACGAAATAAAATAAAATCAATATTATTTATATAAAATAACAATATCACAAGTATAATTATTTAATCAAAATTATAGAAGCTGTGTCGATCTTTTAATTATAATAAACGTCATAACATAAACCTGTTATCTCAGGCCTGTTATTTGTTTCTAAACAAGAAAATACATAATTTCCAAGTTTACATCGCCATAAATTCCTCGCGCTAAAATTAAACAGAATAACAAACATCCAGAAGAATGCTATACTATATTTAATCTTCAATGAAATCTCAACTGCGAACTTCCCTTCTCATAAGGCAAAGCCTCTACACATATATCTCTATAAATCTGAAGGAAGATAAATGATCCAACCCCATGTTTATGAAAAATAATCCAAGTTTCTGAAAAATCAGCTTCGTTTACGTGACGTAAAAACGTAGGTGAATCGCGCGTTAACGACAATGACGCGTTAAAATCCTAAAACTATCATTGTCATGACATATTAATCGTGAAACTCTGAAATCTCGGCTGGATTATTCACAAACTGTCAATATTGAACAGGATACAATGAACGTAAATCCCAATGACGAAGATAGTGGTCTATATCTTTTGTTAAGCTGCGTACACATTTGTTACTGCATAAGTAACAAATGTAGATTGTGTCCTGCGACTTGTTTCTATGGAATGACTTCCTCGAAAGGAAATAACGTGGTGTCTCTTGAATAAAGGACGCTTTTTGTCTATCAAGATTCGATATCTTCAGACATAAAAATCACTTGTGCTTTGATAGTCATTCATTCAACAAAATAGACGCAATGAGGCAATTAATAATGAGCTTCCAATTGCTTTGAATAGATAAGTATGACAGATTCGAATCATTTCCAACAGGATTCGATATCCGAAAATTCTTGAAAGTCTTGACAGTTTTAAAAATCCTGAAGATCTTGGATATTTTTATCAATCTAAGTACTAAAATTTAGCAGTATTAAATCCATTTTCTTATACTTCATATCAATGATGCTATTCAAAATTTCAAATTTCTATCAAGACTTTTCAGAACTTCCAAGACTTTCAAGATTGCTTCTCAAATATTCTAAATCAATAATATTAATGTTTGAATTAAAATAAAGTATCTCCACGTCAAGCCTTCAATACTGATTAAAATAATTCTAAGACTTCGAGAACTCCCAAAATTATCAAGACTTCCAAAATTTTCAAAACTTTTGCAGCTGTGTAATTTTCTTAAAGTGGCACGAATTTTAACATCGAATCGTTTCGAAACTGAAACTCGATTGCCCATCAATAGACGTAGGCAACAGTGACTTTATAGATTTAGAAACCAGTTACCACGAAACCCATCAATGACGAATGTCAATAACATTAAATAACGAATGTGTACGCAGCTTTACGCGCCGGCATCCTGTCGGAACTCGGATTACCGATTTCTATACGCGATCTCACATCCTGTACACGCGTGCACATCAAACACCTGCGATTGTGTAATGAGCGACGTTTACACCTAGATTTACTTTGCGTCTACGTTTATCGTCCGCGCAATTGACAGACACCTTACCCTTTTGTAAACGACTACGCCCGCAACTTTATAAGTAACTGCCTCATTTTTACGACGAGTCTTTCAACCGGAGTATTCCCGATCGGACGACACCATGGTAACTTTAACGTGTTTCTGGTTCTCGTTCCTTTGTTACTTGGTGTGTATCAAGTGCGCGGCAGTTTTCGAGGATACAGCAACCCTGAAGACTGTTGGGAGTGTAGATGAAGATTCGAGGAAAGGTTGGAAGCTTTTCGAAGAGTCATCGAACTTGCAAACTACACCTTATTCGATCGATTCGATAGAACGTACAGTGGAGAAGGAAGTTTTTAGAAAATTGAAAAATCCCGGTGATGATGGGATTTTTATTTTCTCCGCGGACACGTGTAACAAGTGAGTTAATCCTCTATAATGTTCTACAACTTTCAGAATTTCATTTATTTATGCAAAATATATGAAATGTTTAAAGTAAAACTCTTTTCGTAATATTTAATAGATGAAACAAATTATCGTTTCTTTGATTATATTCATGAGAATAAAAAATTATAGAAGCTTAAGTAGATTATGGATTTTCATGTAATTTCATATTTTTATGAACACAATTAAAGAAATTTGTTTTTGTTAATAAACATTATAACGAGCATTCTACTTTTGATATTTCATATTTTTGCGTATGGTATCATTCTTGACATTTTTATATCTTTAATTTTTGTCTGCAATGTCTCTACATATGAGAGAATAATTTGTCTTGTTCAATACATTAACATAGCTCAAGGAAAAGTTTACGTAACTCACAAAAAATTCAGACTCTAATTACAACAAAAATAAAGAAATCTTTGATTTTATCGATGCTAAAAGAATTTTAAATCGCATGTTACTGATTATTACAATAAATATAAAAGACAATACCTATAATGTTAAATATATTTTATGATTTCATAAAAATGTAGCATACATACAGTGTAAAGTTGTGAAATCGTGTTCTGTATTTTTTAAATTGTGATGTACGTAATCAATTATATTAATAATTATATTAATTGTAATTTCAAATTCATAAATTAATACGTTTTTGTTATAATATGTTCAACTTCAGTAACACTCAATATTTTCATCACATTCGAAATTAAAAGTTATTTAAAAGATAATTATGCTAAACGTTTGATAGTAATAGAAAAAATATGAATTCCATTTAAAATATCGCTCTTTTAAAATATGTAGTGCATGCTTTTGATTAGATATCTGTTATTTCAACTGAAGAAGGTTATTCAGTATGAAAGGAGTATTTGAACAGAATATTTAAGCTCTTCCATTATTTTTTACTACTTTCGTTCGTCTTACATTTCATAAAAGAAAGTCATTTTGTAATAACTGTTAATCAGCTATTATATTGACATGTACACGTATTTATTTATTTTAAAAATACGGCATTGAATATTTGAACATTCTATTTAACTTTTTTTTCAAATATTTTTTGTCATTTAAAATATCTTTAATTCTAAATATATAAAGTTTAAATTGCTAACAATTTTCTAAAAATTATAAAATGTGCTTAATGAAAATTACTTCTGCTATACAGCTAATAATGAAAAATTTGTATTAATACAAAGAAGATAATTATATTCAATATATATCTGCATTTATATTATAAACGTTCTAATATGATACTATAAAAATATTATACTTTATATTTACTTATATTTGCTCAACATCACTGTTTAGAAAATTATTAATTTCCAAATACTACTATTCAATATTTCAAAACAGAAATTTTATTTTCATAAATTTATTAATCATAAGAAGACAATATAAGTAAAAAAAAGTATAATGTTAAAAAATAATGTTTGCAATTATTACTTTTCTAAATATTTTAATTTATTAATTTAATCAACAACAATGAATTCTGAACGATTTATATATTAAATATAATTAATATTTATGTATGTACTTGTAATTACTCTTCGACAGTAAAATAATAAAGCTCAGTTTCATGAACACAGTTACTTTAAAATAATAAATGATAGGTTTTAAAATACTATATAATAAAATTAAGTTAAATTTCAATTTATTATGTAGATACTGCATCGATAGAATAGACAAAACCGGAGTTAGTATTCAATATATTACTCTCATCTGGATAGCTGACGATATTGATACATTAGGTAAGTTAAAAATTTTTATAGGTAACTATAATTTTAAAATAATATAAAAAAAAGTATATGATATCTGCACATGTATGTCTTGTTATTTGTTAAAATTCATTATTAAATATTAATTAAAATTTAAATCACCGGCAAATAAATCATAAATCGAATCATATATCATTTATTTAATGAATACATAAAATCATTATTTAATTTTATTTATTAACATTTATATTATCACAGTTATTAATTAATAATTGTACAACAACAAACGTTGTTGGCAAAGCTACGAGAAACTATAATTTGTATGTATAATATTTCAGATCTACTAAAAGATCATTCACTATTCAAAACAGATGCACGAAATTCGAATATCGCCGCAAGAGACTGTCAAGTAAGGACTGTTCAAACACACATTTCTACTGTCGTTCCAATACGAGTTTTTTTTTTTTAGATTTACCTTGACCTAAACTGTAACATTAAAACAAGAACTGCCACGAATTATACGAATAAAGAATTCTATTCTTCAGAAAACAATGAAAAGAATGAAAGTTATCGTGGAGTTACAAATTCTGTAAGTATAATTACTATTTGTATGACAATGAGAATCAAAAGTAAATATGTATATACCACTTGAAAAGAATATTTCTGTCACTTTCTATTAAGATAATTTTTTATTACTTAAGTAAATTGTCTATTATTTCCTTCAAACTTTTTAACACTTTTTTTTATTATTGTTTATTAAATATAATAAATAAGAACATTGCAACTAAGGATTCAATTGATTTGGAATGTTCTTTAACGTAAATTAAATTTTTATTTCATTTCATTTTCAATGTTTCTTCTTTACCATTCTCATGCTTCTCTTCGTCATTAAATATATTTAATAACATAGAAAATATTTCCACTTCTACTTTTATACTTCAACTCTAAAAGTATTTTCGTGTCTTGCTCCGTTATTTCATGTTGGCGATACATCATTATCTATGTAACGATTAGTAATTAAACTCACAGCGACTATTGTCTATGTAACATTAGTCACCTTTTGTCTAGCCAAAAACGATTTATCAGTAATGTATATGTATATATGTACACGAAGTACATCGATCTAACGGATTCGATCGACCTTTTGCCAGATAAAAATAGCAGAAAAATACAATTTGAGAGGAGAGACGCAAACGAATTTCTCAGTGGGTAGCAGCACGATTCGTCGAATCACAATAGACATCGACGGAAACATTTCCAACGCAATGCTTCAAATACCAATGCGTAAGTTCTCTTTGTCGATCAAATTTTTAAAGAGGCAGTATGTCAAGGTTAATTCGGTAAATCAAATTAACAGCAAATTAATCAACTCGCGAAACGCAAATCCGTTTACGTTGATGCAACGTGATTGTACCACGAACCACGTGGTTTAATACTACACAGCCAGTTTACTTGAGCATCGTAAACTAAAAATAATTTTCGACACACATTACATAATCTGACTAGTGAATTAATAGCACTGGACAATTTTCATGTCCATGTTCACGGTCCGATGACTCGCCTATTATTTATCACGCGTGTAACGTAATTATCACGACGATAATTACGTCAGTGAGGAAAAAACACATACGAGTTATATGGAAAATTCTGAAGTATCGACTACTCGATAGAGGTGCAATACAACTACGTGAATAATGCATTTATTTCGATCAAATTTTGGTCCTGATTAAATGAATCTTTACTAATTAAGTCCAATTAACACGAACTTCTATAGTATATGGAAGAAGTTGCTATTAGCGAAAAGAATCAGTCGATTCCTGTTGATGTGTCCCAATTATATAAATTATTTATCCCACAAGTACATTTTTAGGCTCAAGAAAAATATTAATATGAATATTAATATTTTTCTTGAGTTGTTGAAGTTTCTAGTTATTTGCTTCTGAAGAATATAACCATTTTAATAATGCACGTTAATCACATAGATTCCTGGTATTAGTTACTAATATTTGTGATAAAAGAAGATATGAAGCAGAGATTTTTCTGTTATTTTCTAACATTGAAATATAATATTATATATAATAATATAATATAATATATATAATATAATTTAATAATTATAATAATTTATAATAATTATATATAATAATATAATTTAATTTTTTAAAATTTAATATTATATATAATATTAAATTGATAATAACTATGTATTGACACGTATTGACCATGCATTGACACAAAAATCCCATGTACAGACTACTTTATTTTTACACAAATTTCAACAGATTCAAACTCAGCTTGTCAAACTTTCTTCACTAATTGTAAGCTTAAAACACTTTCATAGAGACTAAAAATAACACGAATCTTCCGCAAACAAAGCGACCTAGTTACCTAGAGATTGAAGAAATTATCTCAAATAAAATCACGTGTCACTGTTATTGTCCTTCGTTTTCCTTTACACAATAAATCTAAACAAAATTTAGATTTCTATATATTCAAAATTAACTACAAGCACCATTAAACTCTTTGCATTCGAACGAAAGTGACACATACTTTCCATAAATAATATCGATCAACCTATGTATGTCATTTAGAAATCCCTTTAATGATTTCAAATCAAATGTCACTGTTATTTTTCTTCCACGATAAATCTATACTTCTGCAAATACCCAAAATTAATCAAAATTAATTTACAATCTCTACACTTCTCAACACTCGCTTCAAAGTAACATCTGACATAAATAATACGATCGATTTACTTGTGTCATCTAGAGATTCTCTCAAGTAATGATTTCAAATCAAATTAAATGTTACTACTCTTTTACTTTCATAATAAATTCATAATAAATGGATACTGGTAAACCATACATCAAAAATCACTTTGCAAGCACTGTAAAATAAAACTTTCTACTCACAAATAATTGATGTTACTGATCTTCCACAAATAAAGTACCTAAGAGAGGTTTCTCCTTCAAGAAATGGTCATTGTTACTTTTCTTCCACAATAAAGCCAACCAACATTTGTACAAATTCTTATGTACATTCAAAATAAACTTACAAACACTGTCAAATAAACTCTCAACACTCAGTTCGAAACACTGCCCTACTCAGAACAAGGTAACGAAAGTAACACAAACGAACTACCTACGTAGTCATCTGGAGATTCTGTTCAAAAAATGACTTCAAGTCAAATGGAACACCACTATTCTCTTCCCTCGGTTTTTCTTCGTTCACGAACACTTTTGTTCACCCTGCGGCTCATGGTATCGACCGTGTCACTCTGTCGGAGAATCCCGCCCACGTTCGTTGCATTGCACCAAATCCTCCACGTTTCGACAGAAACAGAATCTTGATATTATCGCACACACGATAATCCACTGATTATGCCGCGTGTGCACGTCGTTAATTCTCATCAAACAACTAGACTGCTCGAAAACCAGCGCGAAGCATTTCTTGCATGCTTGGCTAATGTCTTTCTCGCGAGCATGAACAAACATCGGAAATATTCGTAGGATTTCGACGGCTATATGCACGAAATTTGGTGTGTTCTAATTAACAGAAGCAACAGTGTCAAGGCACGTAACGGCGATATCTTGGACACGTAAGAGCGATGCAGAAGGGGTGAGAATCGACACGCGAAACGTGCCATCTGGCGAATGGTGGATGAAACTCACAGGGGAGGAAGATTCGAAATATCACGTTCTAGTGGAAGGTTTCGTCGATGAAAGGAACGACGTGGACAAATTGTTTTCACCGAGTCTACAATTGAATGGTGAGTGAGAATCTCTATTAGATTTTATGAAACCATGTCTCATAATACTTTCAATTTTTGTACATTTTTATATCGAAATGTTTTTAATTTTACGAACATCATTAAGAAACAATTTAACTTTGCATTAAAAAAACATTTCAAAAATTTCAAAGCCTAAAAATGGAAAAATATTCTACAAAAATAATATTTGATCATTTTTTGATAATTTTGTGAACTAAAAAGAATAATAATTAAAAAAGAGAATTTTTAATAATTTCGGATGCAGACTGCGCCAATACTTGTATCAAAATTCAGTACGCATAAAATTTAAAACCTATCAGCAACTTCATGTGCCTTTAGTCACTAAGTATTGCATGCATATATATATATGAATTTCTTAAAAAATTCATAGTAAAACACTTCTTTCATTTCATTCTATACAGCTTCCATATATTTTTAGTTGAATAAATACGCTATATAATAGTCAAATGAATTTACGACTATTTTAATACAATGAATTTCTTTTAAATTTTCAATAAAATAACAATATAATCAATAAGTAAAATATTAAGATAACATTCGTCTTATTTCATATCATTTTATCGTTTTATTTTATATCATTTTTATAGATACATTTATTGAATTAAAAAAAATTTAAGATTTTTTAAACATAGCAAGCAAAGGAAAATACATAACAAAACTTCGAAATGTACATTTCTATTCTGTTGAATACAATGAGCGTTTGTGATGAAAATGAAAAGGAAAACTGTTACGAGTGAAACGTAATAGGAATTTAGATTTTGAAGATTATATAATATTGCGAAAGAAATAAAGGTAAAAGTGAAGCAGTAATATTGAATCGTAGATCAAGAGTTTCGAAAGTGAAAGGAACGCTACATATGCAATTATTATTTATGGTGGCAATGTAAATATGTGTAAAAAAGCATGATTTCTCTGATATATTAAGTATTGGAAAACGATTTATTTAAAATAATTAAATTATTAAACGATTTATTTAAAATAATTAAATTATTAAACGATTTATTTAAAATAATTAAATTATTAAACGATTTATTTAAAATAATTAAATTATTAAACGATTTATTTAAAATAATTAAATTATTAAACGATTTATTTAAAATAATTAAATTATTAAACGATTTATTTAAAATAATTAAATAATTAAACATTTTGAATATTTCACTATTTTTTTTTTATCTAAGAACTTGTTAAATACACAACTTTTTATAAACAAATATGTAAACTTATAGTATGTAAATCTTATTTTCTAATGCAAGATTTAAAATCTATTTACACAAAATCATATAATTGAAAAGAAATTGTTGTTTTGATATAAAATTTAGTATTTGATACTCTTAGAAGTAAATAATCAACTCCACATTTTGTAAATTTTACAATTTCATTCAAGTACACAATTCTCAGGAAACATATTTCCACAAGTTTGAGGACACAAGTAATAGTAAAGTCCAAGATAAATTTTAAAAAATAATAAACATTATCATTCTTTCCTATTAATAGTCTGCAATAGTCTACAAATTTCCACGAAAATTTATATTTTTATGGACACTGCTAAGGAAACAGCACTTAAATAGAAATTAAATGATATAACTGGTACCACACTTGGAAGTTTTATGTATTTTTAAATATTAAATTGCATTCTCTGCACTTTTGCATTTTTAAATCGCACACAAATGCATAAAAATTCGTCAAAATCAGTCAAATAATGAAATACTGCCTAGAAAGTTATATTTCCAAAATTCTGATACATTTTTCTCAAACACATAATTAAATGGAATGAACTAAACAAAGTATGATAATAATCAAGTGATGCAACATGACTGTACCAGTACCAAGTTATATAAATAGAGAAATCAATTTTTATAAAACAGATATATCAAAATAGTTATTAAATTCAAAACAGTCTTACAAATAAATGTAGAACGATATCGTGTGCTGTAAATGGAAAATTTTTACTGAGAAATAGAAATCGTTACAAATTCCAAACAGCCACGAGTAGTCGGTGCATAAAAACATATCTTTCGAATAGATATTAAAATTAAAAAAACGGGATACAAATTACGCAATGCTTTTCACGAACAGTGTGCATAACATCATTTCAACGCATGAATATCAATACTGTTTACATGCGAAAAAAAAAAGTTCGTGTACCTATTCAACATGTTCCTCCAACAATCTACGGACAATCGAATATTCAATATCGATATCTATAGACACGACATCATAACTACTACGTAGCTAAAGTCATCGATATAATTACTATCATTGTAAACGATATTATCCTCAAATTATCATTGTATAACATGAGCAAAAAAAATTTTAAATATCGAGTTAGAAAAACATGAAGACACGCACGTTCGTGTGAACGAGATACTCGCGATGCGATGATTCAATTAAATACATTGATCCAATTGTTATTCCTTTTAATTAATCCTTTCGCACTTGGAAAGTATTTTAATTTTTTTTTCATTAATTCAGTAATTAAAATTCTTAAAGAAAAAGTAACGATTGCTTTATTTGTAATACGGTCGTTATGAAAATGATTAGAACATCTAAACATTGATGTATTAATACACATTTATATTTTATTATTGTTAAA
Organism: Frieseomelitta varia; assembly: GCF_011392965.1. Lineage (NCBI taxonomy): Eukaryota > Metazoa > Arthropoda > Insecta > Hymenoptera > Apidae > Frieseomelitta > Frieseomelitta varia. The sequence goes on along the minus strand of NW_025110331.1, from coordinate 169,939 downwards.
GTATGATATACTTTTAAACAATTGCTCGAACGATTATTTGAAAATGTGGAGTGCATTATAATAAAAATTTGTTTCATCATAACAAGTACTCTACCGTTGATATTTTATATACAGAATTCATATAAATATATATTTACACACTATATGCATTTTGTAAATTTTTAAATACTTTCGATTTCCAAAAAATGCACGAGCCTTCACTATTTACTGATTAAAAATCTAGAATGAAATATTAATATAAATTTCTTACTTAAGATATTTAGTAATTATACTTTCAACAATCTACATATCTATGGTTATTCTATAGTTATTTATAAATAATTATAATATTATATTTATTTAATAATAATATTAAAATAATTTATAAATAATCTATGGTTATTTATCTGAATCGATCACGTGAGAATTCACGTCAACTACTTTATGCAATCTTTATGCAATTTCAAATTTTTACGAACACAATTAAAGAAAACGTAGTTATCCAAGCAAAATTACATTTGAAATGTAACATAGAATTACATTTTTGAATACTGCGTGCGTTCTTTTTACATCTAGCATCTTTAAATTTCTCAAAAGTGAATAAAAATCCGCGGTCTGCTAATAACCAATTAATTTCATAAAAATAAACAATACCACGAGACTTAATGTGTATTTGCAACACCAAAAAATTCGAGCCAGAACAACTGACAATTCCAAGTGCAAAGGATCAGAATTTCCAACGACCAGCACACGAGAGCTTACCCAGACAACCTTTTGAAACGACGATCAATCGATAATGGTGAAAGCGTAATGCTCGTTTGAAACAATTCTCGAAGGTCAGGTATATCCAATAAATCGGCTCGATGGTCTCTAGCGTGAACTGTCTCGGCAAACGCGTCGTGTACGAATTCACTAACGGAGTAGCACGTCGTTAAATACTTGTTCGCGAAGCGTCGTCCATCTGACAACTGCCAACCGAGTCGTTGGTTTCTGGCTAGAGATACACGAACTGTTGTGCAACACGTGACGACGATGAGCTGCCCTTTGATCAGGCTTGGCTGACGCACGCAGCACACAGGAAGAGGAAATCGAGATTTGCCAATTCTTTTCTCCTCCTTTCTTTTTTTACTTTGTTTTTATGGACCACCAAGCTCGAACTCATGCGAAAAAAAGAAATTCGACAAACACGATTTCTGGAAAAGATAAGATGCATTCGCAATTACCCGAATTAAAGAGTGTAATTACATCAGTGGTTAAAGATTTTGAGGAAATCATCATTCAGTGTCGTTAACAATAAGATAATGGGGAAATAACGGGGTAAACCCAAGCGCGGTGATATCCTCCCTTTCATCGTTTCGTGCTCTCTTTTTTGTTATTATTCTTAATATCAAGCAAACAGTTTCAATGGGAAATCACATACATTTACGGGGATAAGTTCCGTGAAATTCTTATCCGTAAATTTCATCCGTTATAATTTTTATATCGCGTAGCCTCTGTAGGATAATGATGCAAGAATTTTCAACTAGCTGATATCTGTATTTATTTACTATTTCTTAATTATAATATTTCATGTTCATTTGAAGGCAATGCGGACGTCCGCGAGCGAAAGTACATCTTCGAAATTTTAAAAGTAGTAACATAAGAATTGTAGGAAAAGCCTACCCATTTATCCATAATAATCCACAGAAAATTGAACTGAATATGCATAGTACATATGTCAAAAATATGCACGTAAGAAATGCAGTGGAGTTTTCGGTTTTGTCTGTAAAGAAACAGAAGAATGATCTGCTCGTATTTACTCCGGCCTGTTGGCAATTATCTTACGTTTCTAATTTTACTCCAATTGCTACGATTACAGGTAATTACGGAATTGGTTTTATTCAAGTTTTATTATCCAACAATTTGTATTGATTTTGTAAACAAATAATTGATGTTTTGTTATCAAGGGGATTGGTTTAATTTACTATCCTCCTTAAGCGTTCGTAGTTTCCTCATTCTGTTCTGCACGCTGACAAAAGATATTTCACGCAATTAATACTAATCTAAACAATTTTTCAAAGTTGCAAATATTTCTTATGTACCTGCAACAAAAGAATTTATTAATTCAATTTCATTTCATGCGGTACGAGTAAAATCGTTATACTGGATGAACCCATTACAATGAATCAAGTATACTTATAACAATATTTTACGCAGCAATTGATTAGATATGGTTGTTTTCAATATGAGTGGGATCTTAACCAACAAAAACGAATTCAAAACACGGAAATTTGTCATAACGATATGGTTTGCAGAGTCCGAATCTCATTGCGAATCTATGGCGATTCTTAAAACGAAAAATATCCTGTAAATATCTACAGACGTATATCAATATCTTTTATAAATATCTATCGATATCGACTTTTGAATAATTAAAGAGAATTGAAGAACAGTGGAATAAAATCCATCCTGGTCGCCAATAGTTCATACGAAGTTTAGACATTAGAATATTCGAATAATGAACTTATCAAGTTATGAGAAGCTCTTTTGTAAATGCTTGCAAAAGTTATATACAGACACATCCAAAAATTTAATTATAGTAACATGTTCAAGCTTTATTTTGCATACTATCTATATATGAGGGACACTTCTATACTTACCGCTAGTTTCTCAATCTATGGTCTACGTTAAAGTTTTAATAGACTGTAAAATAATAGCTATTACAAAATTTGCAAACGATCTTTTATTAAACATTTATAACTAATCATTGATGAATTTCTACTAAAAAAAATATATTTCAACATTTGCATAGTATCTAACAAAATTATTTTTACAGGAAATAATAAAGTAAGTAGACGTGATCGTTCAAATACAAAGGATAATATATCTCAAGATGATAAAGAGACATTCAATGATAAAATAATGGTAATACATTATAATGGTATTATTTTTAAAATAAATTTGAAATAGAAAACTATATTAACGCGTAATAAATCTCTTTAGGCGCTTCATTCTGAAAGAACTGCGGATGAACAACAAAATATAGATATTCCAACTACTGAGACATTAATGAGAAATAAAAAAACAACTCGAGAACGATCATTAAAATATCTTGTTCAAGATGAAGAAGCAAACAAGCAAATGAAAGAAACTTCTACAGAAAATAATTTATCAATAATTACTCCTAATACCGAAAGCATGCTTGTTAATTTTATCGAGTATGTTACTTTACATATCGATAAAAGTCCATCCACTACCTCGATTTCTTCGAACGAAAAATTTGTTGAACCAATGATTCCAATAGAGGTAAAGAGAATAAAATTTTCATTCATATTAACTGAATAAATAATATTATTTATAATATTATTGTTACATTACGAGATAAGTATTTAATTCTCATTCAATATATATATATATATATATATATATATATATATATATATATATATATATATTTATATATATATATATATATATATTGTTATATTACTAGATAAGTATTTAATTCAGAATTACGTTCAGGAAAGATTTAATATTAATATAAAAGAATATTATCTATTTCTGTAATAATAATAAAGCAATAAGTACATCATAGACTACAATAGTGAAACAATAAATAGACAAAACAAATATGGATGTATGAATATAGAACTTTCAAATTACATGGTCTGGAAGGTTGAAATTAATTTAGTACACCATGAATATTATTCACTAAATCAAAATAAAATACTTACTTAAAACAAATACTAATTTGTCACAAGGATAAATATAATATTTATTTGTTTACAAATACAACATTTGATTATTAAGATACATGGGTTGCACTTAAAAAATTATTTAAAAATTAGAATTTTTATTATTTTGTTTCATTTCAAACGAATTTATCGCGCATAGAATGATTGCAAGAAACAGATGAGTCAACGAATCTATACATAATGATAATATTAAAAAATAATCCGAACGTCTGACATCATTCGAAAGATACATACATATGTACAATGTGTTTATTCGAAAATGTCCAGTTCAAATATGTCAAAAACAACACTTTTCCGGGAAAAATATAAAATTTCATAATTTTGAGGAGAAAATACAACTGTCATATTTGCTTTTTATTTGTTAGGTATGTTCAAGGTTTCTTTCTCAAATAGGAAGATATATTTTTCTTTACAGTTCCTTATGCTGTACGATAAAAAAAAACTTTTTGCATAGAAAATTTCCCTTTAAAAATATGATAAACGAACAAAACTGATTTAATTTTTCTGGTCACTTTTGAAACGATAAGAAATGATTAAGAAATTTATTTTATTTTACGTTGCTTATAATCCTTACTCTCACATGCTAAAACATAATACGCGATTGATACAGGAGCAAGGTAAACTTCGAGGAAGATCTTCGATTGGAGTAATCGAAAACGTTGACGCTGATATCGAAACACCAATACAGAAAACTGTTAATATATCTACAAGGATGATAGAATCTTTGGATAATAGTGAATTATCTGAAGAGTTGGTAAATTATGGCAGCGAAAATATTATCGAGGAGAAAAAAATACTGATAGAGATAAACAAGAACAGCAAATTGCTTGTCTCACCAGGAAGGACACACAGAATAATATTTGATGTAATGAATAGCTGTGTTTTGCCTGTCAAATATACATACAGAGTAAACAGCTTTCCTTTCAGAGTGTATAACGTTCAACCAATTTCGTAAGTTATAAAATTTTAATGCTTAAAAGCTATATTATAAAGATATATTGTCATGAATTTATGACAATATATATATTTTTTTTTGTTCTCTTGAATGTTTGAGCAACGACGCTGTATATAAATGAAGAGTCATCATGACTCATAGTGTGTAATAAATTTTGCTATTATTATTTTTCAGCATCATTTCATTATTTTTTAATATTTTATATAATAAAATAATAAAAACTGCAGTATCAAATGAGTTACAAGTTGCAACAAAGTGATTCAGCATTCAATTCACAAAATTAATAAGATTAAATATTTCATTATTATTATTATTCAATATACTAGATGAAAAACAGACAAATTATTATTTTCAATGATTCTGAATAAATAAATAGACATAATTAAAACAAAATTTGCACGAAGTGAAATTTCACCTATCATAATCTTTAAAGATTAATTATATTTTATAAATTTATTTTATTAATCACATTTTTAAATTATATTTTCTCTTTTTATTGTTGTATGATAACTGAAAATTTATTGAATTGAAAGTTATATCTTTTTCTTTTCATTAATTTTTATAAAATAGCATATATTCGAAGAAGCAAATAACTTTCACTTAAAACACTTTCACAGAAAATACAATTATAACTAAACTTGTAGGATATACAAGTGATTTTGTTTTCTTCTATTATTTCAATGATTAACATTCTCTTTTATATGTATATAATCATCAATATGTTATCCACATGTATATATCGATACAATAATTTCATTAATCTGCCAATTTCGACGTCAATCGTATCATCATACGATTAGTTACAGAATTAGATTATATAAGTCGGGTAAAAAACTTAATAAAGATTTAAAATTTATTAGAAAAAAATGTTATGTAATATTAACTATAGAGAAATAGCTTCAAGATTATACTTTATTTATTCATAGACAATAAAAGTCTTTTTTATTAGACCTACATACAAAAGATATTCTATATAAAAAAAGAATTTTAGAATAAAACATCAAATTATTTATAAAATTATAGTTTTCATAATTGGCAGATATTTAAACAATAATATTTGACAATTCGCAACAATTTGAAACATCATTTCAAAAGATATCAAACAAATTACAAAGATTGTTCTTATTTTAACAGAATACTTATTTTAACTGAAAATTATTTAAAATTTGAATAAATTTGTAGCTCTCTAATTTATATATGTAATTATAATACCACCTACTTATACTATAATATAAGCAAATTTATAATTTATTTTAGTGGTTAATTTAATATCTTATTTTAGTGATTAAATTAATATATTATTACACATATATCTATAAAGTTGATCCATGTTTATTCATATTTTTTTTTATATTTTTATATGCATATGGTAAAATTCACAATATAGTGAAAATCTGTGATTTGTAATAAAAATAAAAATTTTACATGTATTCCAAAATAAAATTTTGATATAATATTGTTTTATATCAACAGAGATAGAAATCATCCGAATTATGGACATTATAATTTATAAATAATTTAAATCAGTTAATATTATTTAAAGTAAAATTGTTTTATATCAACAGAGATAGAAATCATCCGAATTATGGACATTATAATTTATAAATAATTTAAATCAGTTAATATTATTTAAAGTAAAATTGTTTTATATCAACAGAGATAGAAATCATCCGAATTATGGACATTATAATTTATAAATAATTTAAATCAGTTAATATTATTTAAAGTAAAATCTAAAATAGAATCATAGATGTGTGTAAAAATTGATGACTGAATGAATAAAAATGAATATAAAGGATTCTGTCTAATTGTTGACTAATTCAAATACTACTATTCTAATATTAACACTGTTTCATTTTTCATTATGTAATATAACAACTTATTTTACTACAGCACTAATTATATTCTAGCACATGGGTATATCCTGGACAGATAAGCAATGTAGCGATAGATTTAGAGGTACCCAATAGTGCTGTACCAGATACAACTAATACTGTAACATTATCTATTTTGGGTACAAAAATAAAAGAAAAATCTGTATACTTATATGTGCAAGGACCACTTTTAGAGGTAATCATTAGAAAAAAATTAATCACAAAAACTAATTACGCAAAAAATTTTTTTCTAAATATAATTATATTTTTAGATTCTTCTTATTAATTATGAAAATAATATATTTCAAACAATTATTGAATAAATATTTAAAAATTAAAATTTTACTTTGATGACTTATAAAGTAAATAACGTATTAAATATTTCAAAACGATGGAACCATTTATCAAATTTTTAACAAAAATCGTACAAATATATTTGAAAAATTATGTTCTGTAATTAATTCTTTAAATCACATTTTTAATTCTCTTGACAACAAAGTATAAACCAAATTCAAATACTCTTAATTATTTAATAAAATTTTGTTAAATATGGCAAATAATTTTAATTTTAACTATTAACGTTACATGTATTTTTATAATTAAACTTATAAAATTTTATTAATGAAGAGTTTAAGAATGAAAATATTATTACTTCTGTTATTGTCAAAAACATAAATATTGAAATAACATTAATTAATAAAAATGTTTACATCGATATAATTTCCATCATAAATTTTATTGCGTTATGTCATTATAGCTAACCGATAATGTAAAACCAACTATGGAATACTCTTTCAATGATAACTGTGCTGGAAAATTAGAAAAAGACAGATGCTATAAATCTCGTTGGAGCATTGATATCACAATTCAGGACTACGATTCAGGTATTAATTTCTTACAATGTTCTAACTGACAACAAACGAAAATTTCTTTTTCATTTTCTTGTTGTAAACAAATTAACAATAAATTATATTTGCTGTCTTACTCACACTAAGTTAATCTAAAGTTCATTTGTTTACAAGTATAAAAATATGAAACTCTTTAAAATAAAAAAGATTTTATTTTAAAATTTATATCGAATCATATATATTGAAAATAGAAATAGGCGCGACTGAAATAACTATTTTATGAATAATATAAACAACGATTATTTATAAAATATTAAAAAATTGATTGATAATGTGATTCAATGATTAAAATAGCAGTTTCCCTAGAAAATAATGTGTATTAAAAATATTTTAAATACTATTTAAACATATCAATACTAAAGTTTCTAAATAAAAAAGAAATTTTAACTTTTTTATACAGGTTTAAAACGTGTCATGTCATCAATAAACAATATTTATCCACGTACGGAATTTATTAGTGGCACAAGAAGTCCTGTAACATTTTATTATTCTGCCACGTGTTGTGATAAGATTGTCGAAATTACAGCAATAGATTTATTAAATAATTACAACACTATGACAATAGATGTCACAGGTAATTATTACATTATTGTTTTTATATTCATTAATATTCTTATATCAACTAAATAAATAAATTTATAAACCTATTTTTCAATTTTCATTACTTTCCAAAAAAAGTGATGAACATGTTTTATTTTTTGTAATAAAACAAATGTGATTACACATTTCAGCATGGAACAACTTATCAGAAGCACAAATTGCAGCTATTACAATGGGGGCATTGTTAGCTTTGCTTCTCCTTATTGTAATCATTGTTTCAATCATATATTGCATTCAAAGAAGGAAAAGTCATGATTTTCCTTATACACAACGATATGGATCTAGGCCATCTACGCAACCAGAAAGAACTAATGTCTAATCTTTTATTAAAATTAAAACATATATCAAACCATGATATAATCTGAGTATTCAATTCTTATTATTATATAAGTTAATATTACAAATTAACATTAGATCTAAGATGCAATTATATTAATTATATCTGTAATAATGTATATAAAATGTTGTTAATAAATTTTTATTATAATCTTATTTCTATATGCAACAATAATTTTATTTAATATTTAAAGGACGATCAAAGTCAATTTAAATATATAATATTATAATTTTAATATTGGAAATATAAAGTATGGCTCACTGTAATTATAAAGTAAACATACTTCAATGAAACAAATTTGGAAAACTTAATGCACAAAACCCATTATAAGTACTTGGTTTTATAATACAATACAATTGCTTGATTAAAGAAAATAGACTAAGCCAGTTTATTCTACAATTATATACAATTATATGCTAGATATAATATAAATTCCATATTCATATAAAGTCATTCAGTAATGAATTCTTATGTAACATATACACAAATACTGAGTAAATAAAATAACTCATTTGCAACAAAATAAGTGAAGTATAAATTGACCTCCAACTTGTGACAAACAATATGTAACAATACCTACAGATGTTTACCAAGATACACATGATATCTGCAAGTGTGTGGAAATAAGTCAAACAAACAAACAAGAAAACATACATGATAAATAATTTCATGACAAATGTCATTCGCAGATATCGTCACATGTCAACAAGATTAGGAAAATATGAGTCTATGAGAGCCCCACCCAGGTGTTTCATTAACAGACTCACCATCGCTGAATGGTGTAGCAGGCGTAACAGGCACCAAAAATGCATTTTCCGTGTAATTTTCAAATGGAAAGCCTTCACCAGCAGCTGATAATAATGGATTTTTCACTTTACGTGATGCACCACTCATCCTTACAGTGACGTTGGCACCACGCGGCTTAAAAACACTGCCATCAAAAGATTACTAAACTACGAATTGCAAAACACTGTCAGTACACCATAGACTATAAACACTTAATCTATATGGCCACGTCTACATAAATAAGTACATATGCGTGTAGTAGAGGTCGCATATGAGCTAAAGAACCATATAAGAGAGGTTCAGAGAGGCATGCTCCATATCTCTACTGCTCTGCACTAAACCGTACTTGCAACGCGCATGCGTTGATTCGTATAACAGCTATCTTCAGAATGATGTTAATAATCGCGCGAATTATTTAAATTATATTTTGAATAAATTAACAAATTTTCTTATAAGAAACACATCACTTTTCGATTTGCAGTTTGGTTTATTGTTTGATTAGTTCTAACTTTTTTATTCAATAAAAATTTATTGTATTATTAATAATATTAATCGTAATAATAATAATAATAATAACAATAGTTTTTATAATATAAAATGTCTGTATAAAATATACGTCTTAATTTAAAAAATAAAATAAACAATTTTTATTTAATGTTTACACTACATCATAATTTTTATTTTTTATTATATATACTTTATTATATTTTATATTAAATAATTTACAACGCTTTACTATTCATTTTCTCATAATTATAATGTTTTCAATATTTTCTTACATTTAGTTTCAATACAGTTTAAAAGGATTTTTGTTAATTTAACAATTTCAATCAAAAAATTTTTAATTAATTTATATATACAGTGATAGATTTGTATATACAATAAAAAATCATATTATATTCTACTGTAGAATGAACGTATTTTCATGAAATTTTTAGTATTTTTATAAAAAGGAAATTCTCTAATCAGTATCTTTATTCATATTTTAGTAATTATATATACATACCTCTATGGTAACACATATAACATTAAATTTAAAAAAATACTTTTTATATTGTTCGTTCGAAATAAGAGAACTAAAACAAAACTTGGATGGAATGAAAAATTGATAATTAGAATTTTAACTTACGGAAGAATAAATAGAAAAAATAGTAATTTTAATTATATTACGGACTATAATAATTCTATAAAGAATTATTAGACTATAATAAGTCGATAAAGAAAACCGTATCGAAATTTGCATTCTAAATTAGTTTTAAAATATTACGCACACCAATTCAAAGAATGATGTTTTATTTTTGATAAAAATATATTTGAAATTTTAATATCACTTCAATATCACTGAAATGTTGCATTTTTCTAAATGCTGTAACATCGTTAATTTTAAATATTTGAACTTAAGATACATTATTAAAATTATATCTTTTTATAAGTTTAAAGTATGTAATTTTAAGTCCCAATATCTTAAATTTTTTAAACAATAATTCGTAAAGAATCGATGAATAATTTCACAAATTTAATAAAATATATGCATCGTAAATCATCGACGTAGGCAAGCAATTTGCAACAAATCGCCGCAGTGGCAGTATTTTGGAAGAATAGGGACACAATTCTTTTATTTCACAAAAGTGAAATGTATCTTTCTATATTTCCAAAGAAATCGAACCTAACATGTAAATAAAAAATTAACATAAAAAATGAACAACGAGGTATTAAAAAAAGGCACGAGAGATTAAATTCAAAGATATTTATTCATTTATATTGAATAGATTTCGAACATATAATGCGAGCCAACTACATTGAAAATTTTAGTAACATTAACAATTCATATTAACCATAAGACAAGTTACTTTTCGTCATTGTCATCTGACTTATTTTCAGGGCAAGGACGAGAAGGAGGTAATGGCCAACTTGGAGGAGGACATGGCCAATTTGGAGGGCATGGCCAAACTGGATGGCATGGCCCATTTGGAGGGCAAATTGGATGAGGGGGCCTCGGTGGACGAGGCGGTCTTGGTGCTTGAGTTGGCTTTGGTGGACGAGGTGGACGAGTTGGTTTCGTGGGACGAGGTGGTCTTGGTGTACGAGTTGGTCGAGGTGGTCTCGTAGGACGAGGTGGTCTTGGAGGACGAGGTGGTCTCGTAGGACATGGTGTACTAGGAGATGGTGTAGTAGTGGGTTCAGTTGAGGGTGTAGTACATGGAGGCGATGGTGTTGATGTACAGGGTTCAGGTGTAGTAGTAGTTTGAGGTGTAGTAGTAGTTTGAGGTGTAGTAGTAGTTTGAGGTGTAGTAGTAGTTTGAGGTGTAGTAGTAGTTTGAGGTGTAGTAGTACATGGAGGAGGCGGTTTTGTACAGGGTTCAGGTGTAGTAGTACAGTTACATGGAGGAGGCGGTTTTGTACAGGGTTCAGGTGTAGTAGTACAGTTACATGGAGGAGGCGGTTTTGTACAGGGTTCAGGTGTAGTAGTACAGTTACATGGAGGAGGCGGTGTTATACAGGGTTTAGGTGTAGTAGTACAGTTACATGGACGAGGCGGTGTTATACAGGGTTCAGGTGTAGTAGTACAGTTACATGGAGGAGGCGTAGTAGTTTCAGGTGTACAGCCACATGCACAAGATGGTGGTGTTGTTTTGTTGGAGGGTGCAGGTGCAGAGTTGGATGGCCTTGTAGGACGACGTATACAGTCTGCATCCTCTCTCGGATAACCACATATCCTTAGTTTTGGGTCATATTCAAGCCCTTTGCTACAGTTCGTTAAATATGCTATGCCTTCATCGCAGTAATAGAATGTGGAGCAGTCATCTGGATTCGGAAGCAAAATGACATCTTCTCCATTCTTCTTCGGACACTCTGGTGGAGTGGCGAATGTGAATGCAACTGTGGCTAATATTGCCACGAATGTTGCTGAAATAGATATTAAACAATGTTGGTTAATATTTCTCGTGATAGAATATAAGTTTCGTTTTCTTTCAATTCGTTTATTAACACTAATAAGATATTATAATTAACCAAAAAATTCATTTAAACTACTGAAATTAATTTATTATAATATAATAAATTCTGTTAATTTACAAAATTAATATTTCTGTTTTGTACAAGTTTCATTCATAAATGTCAGAAAAATGTTTAACTAACTGAACGTTAAAATTAAATGTTAAAATAACAGTTCAATAGAAACTGTTAAATATTAATAAAATTGATGCGCAAAACCATTTAATATATTACTCGATTTTTCAAGAAATTAATTAACTTTTGAGAAATGTTTGGTAACAAATTCAATTTTATGCTCGATCAATCTCTACATTGCGATTATTTTTATTAAAATTTATTGTAACTAACTTACCTTTCATTTTCAGTTTTGAAGGTGCCCAATTCTTCTCAGTTGTATTTTATTTCTATTGTTCTGACGATCAGATCTGTCTTCCTCTTTATATATTAGTTACAAATATCTTTTTTTGTTGATAAACTATCAACAATCAAATAATTTATTAATCGTACCATGTTGTGATAAGTTTAGTGATTGAAAAACTAAATACGTACAAGTAATTGTAATTATAGTCAATAGAATTTGAGATAATGTTTCCTTCTAACAGAGTTGGTATATAATTCCATTATAAGACTAATGCACCAATTACTATATTAAACTATAAAATATTTTATATATCAAACTTTTATTTTTAATTTTTTAATACTGTTGATTGCTGTTCCTTTTTTCTTAAGTATAAATACATATACAAATACGAATATAAATATGAATATAAAAATAAATGTAAATAGAACAAGTTGAAGGAATTCATTAAAAATAATTTTTAACAATTGGAATAATAAATGTTAAAAGTATCAAATAAAAAAGCAATATAAACTTTTAAAAGATCAACAATCAACAATTAACTCTCTTTTAAGAAATTAAATGAAAAAAGACTGCAATCACAAATTTGAGAATAACGAAATACATATTTGATTACATTAAAAAAGCTTTTGAGACAAAAATGTTAAAAGATACAAAATTTATGAAAATATGGAAGAAAAATGATATTACATAACGAATTATTAATAATTTAAAATAATAATGGATAATATAAAGGGATAAAATTCGTATCACATTTACAAATAAAGGTAAGTATCTTCCTTTGTACTAAATATATTTACTTTGATGTTACCTGTCTGATAAAAGTTAAAAATACAAACGAAACATTTATTTCTTTGATGTGCTTATCTTTCATTATCGAAATGTAGAGAATGTTCCGATTTGTATAGATGAATTTACTTTTATCGATTTTTTAATTCAGAGTTCGTTACAGGTGGTACAATTGAAATGTATTTAGTGATTTAAAAAATTAGATACATACAACACAAAACCATTATTAAGGAGAATTGATTTCGTAAATGTAGTAACATATTTTTCAATACAATAAATACTACATATAGAAATGCGTAAATAATTTGTATAATATGTGTTTAAATACATAAAAATAATTATTATATCATAAATTGTACCTATGTACCTAAATATTTTTATATAATTTAATGCTGAATGCTGAATTTTATATACTACAATTTTATATTTATAAGGTGTTAGGAAATTAAATGACGTGGCCATCGTTCACGTGATTCTATTAAAAAGTAGAGATTTCGAGCTTAATTTCGGTTTTACTATTATTATTGTTCTAGATGTTACATGGAACAAAAGTCTATAAGGTACCGTAGGTCGCAAATGAACTGTTGTCTTGGAAAATGATGTTACAGTTCCAATTAATCTTGAAGAACTATATTTATAATACCATTATATTTAATGGATGAAGAATATAACATTGACATTTTAAGTAATTCACTTCAGCATAATATTGAAATTAATATATAATATAAAAAACAAGAATTTAATAATACAGGGTAAATCTCCTAACATGACGACGAATATATAATTTTTGGTTTCTTATTAGAAAATTTGCAACATGAAATTTAAGATCTATTGAAATCTATTTTATATATGTGCTTCATCTACAAATAAAAGTTTCTTCTGTGGTTTTATTTTAATTCTACATACAAAATTTTTATATTGTTCGTTCGAAATAAGAGAACTCAAATAAAATTTGAATGAAATAAAAAATTGATAATTAGAAATATATCGACTCTCTGAGGCTATCGTTTCTTTAGATCTTTTAACTTACACAAACCAGAATAAATAGAAAAAAATAATAATTTTAATTATATTAAGGGCTACAATAATCCTGCCGATTAAAGAAAACATTGAAATTTGCATTATATCGATAAATCAATCTACGCACAACAATTCAAAAAATTAAAAAAAAAAATGTATCTTTGGTAAAAATACATTCAAAATTTTAATATTATTTCAATATCTATCACTGAATGCTGCATTTTTCTAGATGTTATAATTTTAGACTTTTGAACGTAAGACGCTGTACATATGTTATTAAAACTATAAATCTATAATATACACTTTTTTACAGATTTAGGCTACATAAATTTTAAACAATAATTTGGGGTACATAAATTTTAAACAATAATTTGTAAAGAATTGATCAATAATTTCACAAATTATTGTGTATCATTGCTCAACAGTCAATAAAATATATGCATCGTAAATCGTTGATGCAGATGAACAGTTTGTCACCGTAGTGGCAGCGTTTTGGAAGAATCGAGACACAACATTCTTTTATTTCACAAAAATGAGATGTATCTTTCTATATTTCTAAAGAAATCGTTGCTGCGGTAATTTATTGGAACCTTAAATGTCTAAGAAATGAGTAATAAAATGCAAAGGATTAAATTCAAAGATATTTATTACAATTCATTTATATCGAATAAATTTCAAACATATAATGAGAGCCAAAATTGAAAATTTTAATGACATTAACAATTTGTATTAACCATAAGACAGGTTACTTTTCGTTATTATCATCTAACTTTCAGAAGGGCAGAGACAAGAAGGAAGACATGGCCAGTATGGAAAATGTGGCCAAATTGACCGAGGCGACCTTTGTGGACAAGTTGCACCTATTGGACAAGATAGCCTTAGTAGACTGACGTTGTGCGAGGTGGAGGACTTGGTCTACCAGGACGTGGTGGCCTAGATGGAGGTGGTGGTGGTGGTGGTGGTCGTGGTGGTCTGCTGGAAGATCCAGGTGCAGGGCTGGATGGTGGAGGACGTGGTGGTCTGCTAGAAGATCCAGGTGCAGGGCTAGATGGTGGAGGACGTGGTGGTCTGCTAGAAGATCCAGGTGCAGGGCTGGATGGTGGAGGACGTGGTGGTCGTGGTGGTCTGCTAGAAGATCCAGGTGCAGAGCTAGATGGTGGAGGAGGTGGTGGTGGTGGTGGTGGTCGTGGTGGTCTGCTAGAAGATCCAGGTGCAGGGCTGGATGGAGGACTTGGTGGTGGTGGTGGACTGTCGGAGGTTTCAGATTCAGAGCTGAATGAAGGACCTGCTGGTCTTGAAGAACGATGTATACAGTTTGCATTCTGTCTCGAGTAATCACATACTCTTAGCACTGGGTTATATTCAAGCCCTTCGTTACATTCCATTAACCATGGTATGCCTTCATCGCAGTAAAAGAACGTCGAGCAGTCATCTGGATTCGCAAACAATAATAATGTAACATTTTCTCCATTTACATCCGGACACTGCGGTGGAGCAGCAAATGCAAACGCAACCGTGGCTAATATCGCCACGAATGTTGCTGAAATAATCAAACAATATTAGTTAATATCATATCTCGTAGTGATAGAATGTAAGTTTCGTTTTCTTTCAATTATTAATATATAAATATTCATATAGTATAAGATATTATAATTCACAAAGAAATTCATTTAAACTAGTAGAAATTAATTTATTATGTGTTCTGTTAATTTATAAAGTTAGTATTCTAGCTACTTCTATTTTGAATAGATTTCGTGTCAGAAAAATATTTAAAATAACAGTTCACTAACGAACTGTTAAATATTTAAAAAATTGATAGTTAAAAACTTAATATATTACTTGATTTTTCAAGAAGAGAAATGTTTGACAACAAATTTAAATTTACACTTTATTAATCTTTACATTGCAATTATTTTTATTAGAATTTATTGTAACTAACTTACCTTTCATTTTCACTTTGGAAGATGCTCAATTCTCTTCAGTTGTATTTTATCCCTATTACTATTATACTGACGATCAAACCTGTCTTCCTCTTTATATATACGTTACAAATATCATTTTTCATTGATAAACTATCAACAATCAAGTAACCGTAATTGTGATAAGTTTAGTTTTAGATGAAAAAACCAAATACGTACAAGTAATTGCAATTATAGTCAATGGAATTTGAGATAATGTTTCCTTCTAACAGAGTTGATATATAATTCCATTAGGACTAATGCACCAATTACTATATTAAACTATTTAAATATAAAATATTTATAAAATATTAATGAATATAAAATATTATACAAAATATTTTGTATATCAAACTTTTATTTTTAGCTTTTAATACTGTTGATTGCTATTACTTTTTTCTTAACATAAATATAAATGCATATACAGATGCAAATATAAAAATAATGTTCTTCGTCAAAATTAATTTTCAACAATTGGAATGACAAATATTAAATGTATCGAATAAAAAACTAAAATAAACTTTGTTTCTAAAAAAACATTAATTAACAATTTATTTCTTTTTGAGAAAATTTAAGAATAATGGAATATTTGAATATATTAAAAAAGCTTTTAAGATAAAAATGCTAAAAGGCACAAAATTAATGAAAATCGGAAGAAAAATGATATTGTAGAATAAATTATTATTAATTTAATGCATAAAAGAAAATAAAATTCGTTTCGTTTACAAATAAAAATATTTTCCTTTGTACTAAATATATATATATATATATTATTTATTTTAATGTTGCTTGATAAAAGTTAAAAATACAGACGATACATTTATATCTTCGATATGGTTAACTTTTATTACAGAAAAATAGAAAATATTCCGATTCATATAGATAGATTTACTTTCATCGATTATCAATTTTACTTTTATAAATTTATTTTTTTTAAATTCAAAATTCGTTACAGGTAGTACAATTGAAATGTAGAGATTTAAAAAATTAGGTACATATTTAAAACCATTATTAAGGGAAATTGTTTTCGTAAATAGTAATATATTATTTAATATAATACAATAAAATAAATACTATATATAGATATATAATGCGTAACCAATTTATAGAAAATATGTATTTAAATACATAAAGATTATTATGATTATTATTAATATATAATATCATAAACTGTACCCATGTGCCTAAATATTTTTATTTAATTTAATGCTGAATGCTGAATTTTATATATAAGGTGTTAGGAAATTAAATGACGTAGTCATCATTCACGTGACTTTATTAGAAAGTAGAGATGTCGAGCTTTATTATTATTATTGCAATAGGCTCACGATTGGAGGGTCTCAAGACCTCCTTATCATTTTTGTGTCACATTCTATCGTACCGATTCAGGCAGATTTTACACCGCAGCACTAAATTTTCAAATTATTACTATTATTTATATTATGAATAATATTTATTTAAATTATTTTCACATTATAAATAATTAACATATAAATAATATTTAGAGATCGTCGAAATCTATGAGGAAGTGATTAATCTTCAAATTCACCGGCAATACGAATGAGACATTTCAAAGAATTATGTTCATAGTTTTCGAAATTCCACTTGCTAATTTCCGAAAATTTTTGAAAACATAGTGTATTTGACATCAAAAAAATGTAAATAAACATTGGGAACCAAAATAAACAGACCAGTGTTTGCAAACAAAGCGAAATTTCAAAGTTTTCGAAATTCTGATTGCAAATTTCCAAAAATTTTTGAAAACAAAGTGTGTTGACATAAAAAAATGTAAATAAACATTGGAAACCAAAACAAACAATCAAAAAAATGTAAATAAACATTGGAAATCAAAATAAACAGACCAGTGTTTGCAAACAAAGCGAAATTTCAAAGTTTTCGAAATTCCGATTGCAAATTTCGAAAAATTTTCGAAAACAAATTGTGTTGACATCAAAAAAATGTAAATAAACATTGGAAACCAAAACAAACAGTCAAAAAAATGTAAATAAACATTGGAAACCAAATTAAACAGACCAATGTTTGCAAACAAAGAGAAATTTCTAAGTTTTCGAAATCCCGATTGTAAATTTCCAAAAATTTTTGAAAACAAAATGTGTTGACATCAAAAAAATGTAAATAAACATTGGGAACCAAAATAAACAGACCAGTGTTTGCAAAGAAAGCGAAATTTTAACGTTTTTGATATACATATGAATATATATATATATATATTTCAAGTGCTATAGTTTATTAAGTAATTTATTATGCAATGTAATGTTCTACAATGCGTGTGGACAGTTCATACTAGGTAAATATGGGTAAGTATTCGTATGTTAACTTAGTTCTAAGTGAATTATTATGAAATCATTTCTAACACTTGTGGATAATTCATAGATACTGGGTAAGTATAGGTAAGTATACTTGCAATCGGAATTCGAAAACCTTGGAATTTCGCTTTGTTTGCAAACACTGGATTGTTTATTTTGGTTTCCAATGTTTATTTACATTTTTTTGATTGTTTGTTTTGGTTTCCAATGTTTATTTACATTTTTTTGATGTCAACACATTTTGTTTCCAAAAATTTTCAGAAATTTGCAATCGGAATTTCGAAAACCTTGAAATTTTGCTTTGTTTGCAAACATTGGTCTGTTTATTTTGGTTCCCAATGTTTATTTACATTTTGTTGATTGTTTGTTTTGGTTCTCAGTGTTTACTTACATTTTTTTGGTGTAAACATTCTTTGTTTTGAAAAATTTTCAAAAATTTCCAGTCGGAATTGAAATTTTGCTTCAAATGTTTAATTACATTTTTTTGGTGTAAACACACTTTGTTTTGGTAAATTCACTTATCAACTAATTGTCCCTACAGTTCAGTTCAGATCGTGAAATAAAGAATGGAAAGAAATTTGCACGATCTAAACTGAACTGTAGGTTGCGTAGTTCTTAGCTTGATATTGTTTTACAAACTTTAATGTTTGTAAACCGATATCAATTACCAGGTCTCACCACGAGGAGGTCTACGCACGAGACCCGCCTTGAACCCTAATCCCATACACTCTCCATTACATACAAGCAACTCGGAATTCAACTTAATGTGAATACCGAGTTTTTATTCTACTTGGCCCGGAGTTACGTAAAAAGGAGATAGAATGTAGCGGTTAAGGAAAAAACAAGAGGAAAAAAGAGTTGGACTGTGCTTGATAGACACAGTAAAATCGAATAAAACAAGCCCCTTGGTAACAAAGGATGTAAGAACAAAATAAAGATAACAAAGGTCCTAATCAATATACAAAACAACGTACAAGAGAATATTCAGGACCCAGAAAAAATAGAAAACATACAAGTTCCAGAAGAGCCTGAAATCTTAACAACACCAGAGGAAATCATCAAGACACCACGAATCAGATAGTAAGAAGAGGGACAACACCAATAAAATTGACTGACAGGTACGATGATTACTACGTCCTCTCAAACACATATAACGAAGTGGTTAACGGACCAGTAGCACAAAATTTGAAAACAGTGTTGGAGAAGAAAATAAGCAATATATAAAACATATATATGTCAAATTGTTATAGAAATTAGAGAACGAACGAATTGAATTTGGAAGGAAACTGAACGCAGAAAAACAAAAATGGCAAGAGGCATTAAATGTAAGTAAATTCGAAAAATAATGAAATTGAAAATGGAAGAACAAATGGAAAAATAGACAGAAGATCAACAAGTACAATAGAAAAATGTGATGGAGAATAAAGCTAACGAAGAAAAAAGTATACAGGCTCAATTGATAAATGAAAAGATACTTTTAGAGGAAAAGTCAAGAGAAACAGAAAAGATAATACTTTCAAAGGAAAAGTTAAAAAAACAAGAAGACTTGTAAAACTTCCAGTATGAGACTGAATGATGGAACTCCTATTCCGAAACAACGATCGCTTTAACAATATGTTCATCTGTCACACAATCATATAATACATAAAATCATACAATATATACAATACATAAAATAATGCAATCATACATTACATACAATGCATACAATTCATACAATTCATACAGATCATACAATTCTTACAGATCATACAATTCCTACAGATCATACAATTCATACAATTCATACAGTTCATACAATCCATACAAGTGAAAATCAAACAATATTTCTCATTCACTCGCAGCATTTCATACTAACATACGTACTTATCTAACTTTCACGCTACACAATAATTCTACAATAATTCGCAGCCCTACCAGCACAATTTGTATCGAAGACACGTTTAGTAAACATTGAAATGAAATTAGGGAAACGAAACTATTGACACATTTCAATATCGTGCTTTGTAAGAGATATAACGCGAAATGAAACCGCGATTTGTCAGTGTGCCAAATCGGGGTTCGAGCATTTACAGAGGCAAGTAGTCTGTGCCCCAACGGGGTTCTTCTGAACCAGTGAAGCCGAATTAGAAAGGACGCTAGACTACAAGAACCAACCTTGTCCTTTCGGACGAGATTGCAGTTCCCCGACTTGACACACTGACAACGAAAGTTGGAAAATCTACTTTAGTGCAGTGTCAGTAACAACAGTAACAACGAATGAAAAAAGAGCAGAGAGAAGATGTCCTAATTTCGTTTCAAATTAAATAAACGTGTCTTTGTATGTACAGAATGCGCTCACAGTGAATTTACAAATATCAACAATCTCCTAATTAACTTAAAGCTAAGACGCACGCATCCCACGATGTCCCTGCGAGATCCCTCGTCGTCCCACGATGTCCTTGCGATATCCCTCGTCGTCCATCGGTGGTCCGCTGGGGGCCCAATAGTTTACTTATCAACACTATATTGCCCCTACAGTTCAGTTTAGACCGTGAAATAAAGAATGAAAAGAAATTTTCACGACCTAAACTGAACTGTAGGTTGCGTAGTTCTTAGCTTGATATCGTTTTACAAATATTAAAGTTTGTAACACTTTAGTGTTTGTAAAGAGATATCAATTACCAGGTCTCACCACGAGGAGGTGACTACGCACGAGACCCGCCCGGGCCTTAATCCCAACCACCCTCCATTACATTCAAATAACTCGGCATTCTTAAGAAATGCCGAGATTTTGTTCAACTTTGCCCGGGGTTACGAACAAAAGAGACAGACGTTCCACAGTTCAGTCTCAAGCTTAAGTCTAAATCTTAACTCTAAAGCGCATGTATGAAATTGAACTATGGAATTCTGTCTTCCGAACAACGATCGCGTTAACAATCATACAATACATACAATCATACAATCATACATTACATACATTACATACGATCATACGTTACATACATTGCATACAATCATACGTTACATACATTGCGTACAATCATACATCACATCCATCACATACAACCACAAATTGCACACATTACGTACAATCATACATCACATACAATCATAAATTGCACACATTACGTACAATCATACATTATATACGAATGCAAATCATACAATATGTCACAAT
>NW_025110331.1:122693-146779 GCF_011392965.1 Frieseomelitta varia | reverse complement strand
AATTTTCACAACTTTTATATTACGATTAAACAATTAAATTAATTATTTCATTCAATAAGTCACCGTCATTTCTCTTAAGTACATTGTTCAAGATTCTTATAAATTATTAGTTAAATATTTTAAATAACACTTAGAAATATTACAGAAGAGAATTTATTGTTTAATTGTTGCAAGTAAATTATTAGAAATATTAGACAATGTTTAAACAAGTAGAATATTCAAAAATATTATTTCAAAACTCACTCCTAAATTTTGGTCGATGTGCACACGACGGAAGTTCAATTGGTAATGAATCTCCGTACCGCTGAAGGTTAATTTAATATTCCGATTGTCAGTGACCCGGAACTGTTGATAATTTTTTTTTAATTTTTCGAAAGTATTTGTCTATTATACCAATCAATAGTTTTTAGATTTCTATCGCAAGGTTACACTTTCATAAATATGTTCCAATGTCAAATGTAATAATTTATCAATTTTTTAATCTATAACTGGCTAAAACTAAATTTACACTTTCATAATATTAATTTTTTAGTTATAACTACAGTGATGTATATTAAATAGAAATTTATGTAGAGAAAAGTTATGTAGTCAAAAATCAAGTTAAAAAGTGATCGTCGCTACAAAATAACATATAAGCGCAAAATATAAAAATTTTCGCTCGTTTATTGTTTCAGACAGCAAAAAATATATGTGTTATGTAACTATCTTTTCCGTTATTTTAAATAAAATAATTTAATTATTCTAAATGAATTGTTCGAACCATGAAATAATGCTTGGAAGTTCAATCACTGATTTAATTGTTATAAGTAAATAGTTAAACTTGTTAATATAAAAAAATATTTTCGAAATGTGTCATTTTACTATTTGAATAATTCATTTGAAACAATTAAATTATTTCTATAATATTTCTAAACATTATTTAATCATTTTCACAATTTTTATATTACGATTAAACAATTAAATTAATCATTTCATTCAATAAGTCAACGTCATTTCTCTTAAGTACATTGTTCAAGATTCTTATAAATTATTAGTTAAATATTTTAAATAACACTTAGAAATATTACAGAAGAGAATTTATTGTTTAATTGTTGCAAGTAAATTATTGGAAATGTTAGATAATGTTCAAACAAGTAGAATATTCAGAAATATTACTTAAAAAGTCATTCTTAAATTTTGGTCGATGTGCACATGACGAAAGTTCAATTGGTAATGAATCTCCGTACCGCTGAAGGTTAATCTTATATTCCGATCGTCGACTCGGAACTGTTGATAATTTTTTTTTCATTTTTCGAAACAGCATTTTTCTATTATACTAATAAATAGTTTTTAGCTTTCTCTCGCAAGGTTATACTTTCATAAATATGTTTCAATGTCAAATGTAATAATTTATGAATTTTTTAATCTATAACTGGCTAAAACTAAATTTACACTTTCATATTATTAATTTTTAAGGTATAATTGCTAGAGAAAAGTTATGTAGTCAAAAATCGAGTTAAACAGTGATCGTCGCTGCAGAATAACGTATAAACTCAACATATAAAAATTTTTCGCTCTTTTATTATTTCAGACAGTAAGAAATGTATGTATTATGTAACTATCTTTTCCGTTATTGTAAATAAAATAATTTAATTATTATAAGTGAATTATTGAAACTATGAAATAATGCTTGGGAATTCAATCACTGATTCAATTTTTATAAGTAAATAGTTAAAATTGTAAACATATAAAAATATCATCGAAATGCATTATTTTACAGTTTGAATAATTCATTTGAAACAATTAAATTATTTCTACAGTATTTCTAGGCATCATTTAATAATTTTCACAACTTTTCCATTGCCATTAAACAATTAAATTAATCATTTCATTCAACTAGTCAAAGTCATTTCTCTTAATTACATTATTCAAGATTCTTATAAATTATTAGTTAAAAATTTTAAATAACATTTAGATACATACAGAAGAGAATTTATTCTTTAATTGTTGCAAGTTATTAGAAATATTAGATAATGTTTAAACAATTAGAATATACAGAAATATTATTTAAAAATTTGCTTCGAAAGTTTAATCAATGTGCACACAATGAAGGTTGTACACTCGATTTATGACCATTTTCCTCAACCTTCAAGTAAAGTCAGTGATGCACAGCAGTTGATATTCTTTGTCAATATTATTCTATTTAGTAATCAGTAATTTTTGTTTCATAGCCTTTTTTTATTTTAGCCATTTTTATTGTTTCATAGCCTCCATTAATTTAAGGCAACAATAAATACTGTAATTTCTATATTTTTTATAAAGTAAAATTACGTTTGCACGGTTAGTTTTTAACTTATAATTATTGTTGAGATATACTAAATGCTAATTTACAAGTCTGTGACATATAATACTAATTTATGTAGAAAATAATTATATTACAGTCAAAAATTAAATTGATCGTTTTCTTAAGAATAGCTATTCAAATAAGAATTCGTTCACATTTAATTCAATAATTTTCGATGTAGATGTAACATTATTCCATTGATGAATTAAATGTTAATATTAACATATATATCATTAAGTCGCTCATACTTTATACCATTTTTATTAACAATTTATAAATGATTATTAGTAAATAATTTCAGTCATCTAAATTGCAGCTTAGTGAGTTCGTTTTAATAAATAACATTGTACTATAAAAAAGAAAATATGTATGGTGTCGTTCAAAAAAATAAATTTGTCTTCGAAATTTCGAGATGGATGAATTTTGCAAGAAATAATTTACAATATATATTGTACTTTTTTATTGCAAACAATATTTGTAGAAATATTTTATTGATATGTTCAAACTTATATAAAATCGAGTTTACGGGATAAAGATAATTCATTTAAGTTGTGAATTTGCAAATCTGTAAATTAAAAAACGTCATATCTAATTATATGGTTCATCAAAAATATCATATTTCAATAAATTTTTTCTAATATTTTTAAATAGATGTCAATAGTTAAATATATACTAAATTTTTCATCTCAATTTTCATCGATCTCTGTTTTAAATCGTTATATTCCTTTATTAATGTTCCACCACGTTTAATTGTTCATATTTTCTGATTTTCGCGGTGCTTGCCTGAATCGGTACGACAGGATGTGATATGGTAAATGGGCCTATGCACCCTACAATCATGGGCCGAAAAAATACATTGTATGGAAGGTCTATTCATCTCGTCTGTGATTCTTCTATATTGAGTCGATAATGTCGGAAATGACATCAAAAAGATAATGTAGTTCCAAGTAATTAAATCACTGAACAGAAACTACATTAGGTTGTATATCTATTAAATATTTCATCTGTGACAATATTTTAATCAGATATAGGTATTATCTAAAAACAAAATTTATAAACGATATTTAATTTAATATTATGTATTTGATAAACTATTCTTTTTTACTATTACTTTTTTTACTGTAGTCTATTTCTAGTATAATTTCATTTCTGACAAATAAAATGATATTTTTTTAATCAGCATAACTGCTTCCTAGTGATATTTAGTAAACCTTCTTCTATAGGGATTTATATTTTTTTAACGTGGTATCCTCAAAACGTAACAAATACACTGTTTACGAAGTTTAATTTAAATTAATAAAAATGGGAGTAAAAGATCTTTGGAATATTTTGTCGCCTTTAAGCGAAAGAAAACCAATGTTTGAGCTTCAAGGAAAAACAGTGGCTATTGACATGAGTTGCTGGGTTGTGGACAGTCAAACAGTAACTGATCATTCTGTGCAACCAAAAATGTATCTTAGGTTTGTCAGTTTTTATTGGTTATGTTTATTATTTTTCCAAATAAAGTTTAACAAGATTGAATAATTATTACAGGAATCTCTATTTTCGTACAGCATTTCTCCTTATGCAAGGAATATCACCGGTATTTGTATTAGAAGGAGAAGCACCTATTCTGAAACATAATACAATTGCAAAGAGAAATAATGTTCGCTCTGGTTTACAAGAAAAAAAAACCGCTCATGCGAAAGGTAGAACACAGTTTAATAGAATTCTCAAAGAATGTAAAGAAATGCTTCAACTTATGGGCCTAGCATGTGTGCAAGGACATGGAGAAGCAGAAGCAATGTGTGCTCATTTAAATGAAGATGGGGTAATATTACATTTTTAATATTAGTGAAAGAATATGAATTGTAATTATTTATTACTTTTATAATTATTTTTTACAGCTTGTTGATGGATGCATAAGTCAAGATAGCGATTGTTTTTTATATGGAGCAAAAATAGTTTATAGAAATTTTTGTACAAGTGTACAAGGAAATCGTGGAGGTTCAGGTGGTGCTGTGGATGAATATAAATTAGAAAAGATAGAAAAGTTACTAGAATTAGGAAGAAATAAGATGATAGCATTAGCTTTATTATGCGGTTGTGATTATACTGATGGATTGAATGGAGTTGGTAAAGAAGCTGCTTTGAAGCTTTTTAAAATTGTAAATGATGAAGATATTCTTGAACGGTATAAAATATAAATTTAAATATGTTTAATGTATCTTTTATCTTATAAAAATGTTACATGTAAATGCTAATATTTCTTTTTTAGAATAAAAAGTTGGAGGACAGACATTACTTTAGATTATAAAGAAGCAGAATTATTAAGTTCAAATTTATGTTCATCTTGTGGACATACTGGTAGAGTGCAGAAACATACAAAGTCAGGTTGTGTAGATTGTGGTACGACTGAGAAATGTAGTGATTCTTACAAGTATGTTTTTATATATATGTATATTGTTATATATTTATTTCCTATATTTATATTATATTTGTAATGATATATATTTTCAGAGAGAAAAGAGCATTACTACTGAATGAAATTGCTTTACGTAAAAAGGCGCTTCTTATTGAAGATTTTCCAAATCAGGAATTAATAGATGAATTTCTTATTAGAAAAGATCCAATACCTATGAAAATAGATATTCAGTGGAAACAACCACAAGTGAATGAATTTATAGTAAGTTTTTATATACAATTTCATAAGTTTATTGTATTTATTCTTATTAAACTTATATCTTTATTATAAATTAATTTATGTTAGAATTTTATGGAACGACATTTATCTTGGGAACCACAGTATGCTTTTGAAAAAATATTTCCACTAGTAACTCGTTGGCAGCTTGTACATCTTCCAGATATCTCTGCTGAAACTCGTCTAACAATACCTGATTTATACATACCTGAAGCAATAAAGAAAATTCGAAATATTAGATCTGTTGCTAGTTATGAAATTATTTGGAAAACTGATCATAGTACAATAGAAAGGTTAAAAAAATACATAGCATTAAGTAATGACGGTGATAATGATGCGAATATTTTATCTGAATTGATAAGCATTGAGCCACAAAATGCTGTACAAAGATGTTATCCAGAATTAGTTGAAATATTTGAAAATGCAAGAAATGCGAAAACAAAAAAACGACCGACAAAAAAGAAATTACAAAATGATACAGATAGTGATGGAAAACGTAAAGTAGAAAAGAGACGTCAGAAAAAAAATGAAAAAGTTGAAGGTAATAGGAAAATTGATGAATTTATTTCCAAAAATGATCCTGTGTCATTGGAAGAATCTTTTAGAAGAATGAGTATTACACCAAAGAGATCTAAAAAATGTAAAAATATGGATGATTTACGAGAAAATCCGAAAAAAAATGACAAAATAAAACGCGGCCCTCAGTTCGATAAAGTATTACAAATAGAGAATATTAATTCAAAATTAAATAATACATTGGATAGAATGTTTAATGAACTTTCACCAGATGATTTTGTTAGTGATAACGATGATGTAAACATATCAGAGATAATAGATGATATATGTAATCAAAAGGTTTTTCAATTTAATGAATCAAAAGATATGTTAATAATTAATAATGAAAATAATCCATGTGAAAAAAATATTGAAAATATGAAAACAATTGATAATGTAGGTAATCTTGAAATTGAGTGTAATCAATATTTAAAAAATGATACAATTCATGATCAATCATTTGATGAATTTGCTGATATAACTGAATCTTATGTTCCTCTTAGTGAAAGAATAAAAAAGAAAAGATTTCAAAGAACTTCTACATTAATAAATAATAGATTTACTTTTGGAATTGATGATCTTATGAATGATACTGATCTGGAAAATCGACATACATAGCATTCAACATAAAATGCACTTTTTTTACGCAATTAAATATGCAATTAATTATTAGATTAAAATATTATTAATTGTCTTCCTATTATCTATGCATGTAAAGTATTATGTATAATTTTGAGAAATAGTATTTATATATAATTTTAAGAAATGATATTAAAAAATGTTTATATTTTTAAATAACTAATGGCGCTCGTTATTAGTTTAACATTCATATTTTAATTTTTTTTTAATTATATATTTTCAAGTGTGCGGGTATTCGAAATTGCGAATATTCGAGTCCGAATTGTGTAAGAATTTTAATTATATAATAACCATATAAAAGACATAATTTTAAAAATTTTGAAATTAAAATCAAAGAGTTAAATGTTTTTTTATTATTTAATATTAGATGGAAAATAGAAAAAGTTATTGTTTGCAGTAATTACAAGTAACGATATTATTACGAAACGTAATAATATGGAAACGAGCGTGGGATGAAATTTTTCGCACGATAATTTTTAAAGGTTAACAACGAACAAATATTTAAGTTCATTCTGTGACATTTGCATATTAATCCATAAAATACAGAAGAGAGACTTAAATATTCGAAGTGACACCATATAAAACAGTTCATCGAATTTTTGTATCAATAACTGACGATAGATTATAGAAAGCGAAGTATGTGACGAAACATTCATTATAATTTCAGAACTAGAATTACCTAAGTAATTAATTATTACCTAAGTAATGATCAATTTCTAATTTTTTATAGAAACTTTATACAACAATCCGTTTTTAAAGATTTTATCAAATACATAGATAAAAGTTTATATTTTATTGTAAAAAAAACTTTTTTCTATTTCATGCAATTTATAAATTTTGTATAACTTATTAGTTCATATTTTTATGAATATAATTGTAAAAATGAAAATTTAATTACTAAATAAAATTTTATTACTAAATTTTGTATGTGATATATTTGTAATATATGAATGTATTTATAGTTTACATACTTATTTGTAAAATTTGTTAATTGCTATATTTTGTTGGCAATGTTATAAATACAATTGTATATTTATATTTATATTTTTAAAAAAAATTATCAGAATCGTACATTTTTACGATATTCATATATTTAAAAGAAATAAGAAAGAAAGATTAGGCGTTAGGATTGTTCGAAGTTAAATTAAATAATTTCTCGTTGCAGTTGCATTTTATTTATAATTTTTCTTGATTTGTGGTTTTGCTACTAGCATTTCTGCAAGTACGCGATTATATTTTGTCCCAACTTCGTTATAAATTGTGGAACATCCTTCTCTCAAAAACTGGCGATATAACGTTGCAGCGAGAAATTGTGTAGGATCGTCCTACAATTTTCATTATGAATCCCGCGGAGTTTGAAGCGTTCTCCATGATTTTCCATATTTCTGGGGGAATATTGAAACTCGAATTAACGTGAGTATACGTCCTGACATATTTCTGACGGAACGCTTACACAAAGAGTAAGACGAAATAAATTAGCGCTTTTAATAATTTAACACCGAGAAATTAGATTCTGTCGTAACTGATCCTTCGTAACGTTGGAAAGATTATAAAAAATCAAAAAATTATATACTGTCAAATTTCATCAGTTCTGCTCGGCACTTTTTGCTCAGGATTATTTTTTTCGTCGACACTAAAAATATTAAATAGTAATTTGTAATCTCCGCAAAATATATGCTTCTGTTGCATATCTTGTAATTTTTATATTATACATACAGTTAATGAAAAATCAAAACGTTCTATATAACACATGTAACATTAACCTACGAAGGACTAATGCATTAATAATACAACGTTTCATTTGCAATTCTTCAAAATCAATTTCTATCATTAAATTGAATAAATTTAAATTATTAACGTTAAAATTTAATAATGTATTAAATTATTAAATTTTTTCATAATTAGACTTCATAGTTTGCATGTCTGTAGATTTCATAATTTTACTAAATGAAAAAAAATTGAAGTATTTATAACAGTAATACAGATCATTATTTAATTCTTAAAGGATTAATGTTTCTATGAGTGAATATACAATATTTGAAATTACGAAATGTTTCGATTAATGTAAGCCGGAAACTAATGATTTTTAAAAATATAAGCTGTACGCGATAATTTACAAAAAAATTAATTACCACACATTGTGCTTTAATTCTTTTCTAAATCATTTTATCATACTACAAGTAGATAATTCGCTATGTGTAAGTTGTAATAAGCACGTGATATAGATATTCATTTTTATTTGAAAAATCTTATATATATACATATACAGTTTGCGAAACAGAAACAAATAATTGTGAAACACGTACGTTCGTGATAACTTGTTAATCATCATTTAATGTTTCTTTTTTTATGAAAAAGAACTTAATCATTCCACATGAGATAAAGAAGCGATTCTTGAATCGTTCGATAGATGAAAGCGATAATCTTACCCGACGTATGATTCACTAATGGAAATTAAAATTTTTCTATTTTTGACTACGCCAAACTATATTATTTTAATGGATTGCTGAAATCTCTCCGATAAAAGTAAATCTAAATGTGATTGTATGTATGAGATTTATGGACATTTATATTATATTATTATATTTTATTTATATTATACTCATATAATATTTAATTTATATATAATAGATATAATATCCGCAGTATATAATTCACAATCGAATAAAGAAATATTTAGAATATGTTGAAAAACATTTTAAATACTTAAATGTTATAAAGATTGTTTAAAAGCGAGATTGAAAAGTATCAAAAAAAAAAAAAAAAGAATACAAACATCTCGTGAATTATATAATTCTTAAATATTTAATTTTCTAACACAAAATGATTCATCTCATAAGTAGCAATAATATTTTGTATAGTTGGAATAAAAAATTATCAATTAATAACTCATTTTTTTTATTTTTTTATAATTTTTTATTTTCTTTTATCAAGACTTATACTAAAATGTATTGACGATTTCAATTTCTAAATTCAGATTTCAAAAAGGAGTATAGGATATTCTAATTATAATACATTTAAGATTTTTTTATATATTTACCTAGTATTTTAGCTATAAACCTATATAAATATATAAATATAGATATAAATCTATATAAATATATAAATATATATCATATATCATATATATTATCATAAATTAATATAAAAATTACATTTTATAACTATATGGACAAAAGTATATAATATGTTATAATAATATTTAATTTTGCTTTGAAACTGAAAATATTTGCAAATTATTTTAACGAATAATGTTATAATATTGTAATTATAATAATGATATAAATAATAACGATAACATTAAATTATCATAATATTACAACAATAATAGGAATAATATGTTAGTAATATTTCTGATAAATTTTTGCAAGTTACAAGTTACCAAAGCTAATAAATTCTAATAAAAATAAAATTAAAAAGGAAATGCTAATAGAAATTCTTTAAATGTAAATTTATAAGTATAAAATATAAATTTTGCGATGATCAATAGTAAGAGTTTTATGAATATATAATAAATAACAAATGCAATTAGAAATAAATATTTTCATTGAGTAATTTATCGGATTATTCTTGGATTATCGCTTTCATCTGTCATCGATTGGGCAAGCGAGACATATGTACACATAAGTTTATATAACTCATGTAAACAGAAAAGATAATTAAACCGATATTACAGAAACTTTACTGTGAAAAAATACAATCCCTTATCCAAAAACTACTGTATTATTAAAGCATTTCGTATTGCGTGGATAACAATCGAAAATAAAATTTTCATTAGACATACATTGTGTTAAATAATAAAGATTAAAAAATTATAGAAGCTGATAGTATGTTTTTTGACTTGGAGGATAATAGTATAAATTTTCACTGAGCAAACAGGGTGTATGTTAAAAAGTAAGAATTAAAAATTTCAGAAGCTAATAGTATTTCGTTAAAGAGCGACAATATAAATTTTCATTGAGCACAATATAGAGTGTTAAAAAGTGAGGATTTTAAATTTTAAAGGCTGATGGTAGTCCTTTAAAGGCTGATGATATTTCTTTAGAGGCTTTTATACTAGAGAGATGGCAAAAATTTCCATTAACCTCACAGAAAATTAAAAACTTAGAATTTTTAAAGGCTGATAGTATAAATTAATATTATAGTAATAAATAAGTAGCAGTAAATAATATGAAATCCGATTTCAATTTTTATATATTAAT
The DNA here is from genome assembly GCF_011392965.1 of Frieseomelitta varia. Lineage (NCBI taxonomy): Eukaryota > Metazoa > Arthropoda > Insecta > Hymenoptera > Apidae > Frieseomelitta > Frieseomelitta varia. The sequence continues at coordinate 136,380 of NW_025110331.1, read as the reverse complement.
TTGAATATATACTTTTTAGGCAATATTAATTTTATGCAATTTTTTATTTCTTTATACAATTAAAAATTGATTAAGTTATGCCTTGTAACTTAAGAAAATTTCGAAGGACATATTTTCTCCAGAATTTATTACCTCAGTTAATTATATTATTAAATTATTATTATTTCAGTATAGTTATTTTTCAGAAAGAAATTATTAATTTCATATCGTATCGTCTACATCGATATCAGAAAAAGGAACAACATCGGTTATCATTTAATAAGAATTAGATACTACACTACGCATCTACGTAGTATAGTTACGATTGTCGTAGTAAAGTATTATAATATTATAAGAAAAGAAGAATGATAGAGCCAACGATTGTCAGGAACGTTACACGTAAGTTCTTGTTCTCGGAATTTCAGTTCATCACGAGATAAATGATTACGGCATGTATCGATAACCTATTAAAAAAATTTGCGGAGAATATATAAAGAGAAAGATACAACTGATGTTATCAAAGAAACATAATTCCTGCATCAGACAACAATTGTTAAAAGTGTTCTCTTTACAAGATGAAAGGTAAATTTATTTATTTTAAAAAATTTATTTTAAAAAAGTCCAATTACGATTTTCAAGCAAAGTATAGAATTTGTAGCTTATAAAAAATAAAAATATAGAACATGGAACAAGAAATAACTTTAGAAAATTGTTTTACGAATTATACATCATAGAAAATATAATGCTCCGAATGTTTTATGTATCTTTCCCTGTTGCGTTCATACTATGCAATTTTTTTATTTAAAAATACATAAGTAAGTAGTTTATTTATAATTATTAAAAAATAAGAATTCACGAAACTTGTTATAGATATTCTTAATAAAATGCAATATGTTAAATCGTTGCAGATGAAACAGTCCTTAATTTCTAATAACTTCTAATTTTTTTTTTTACTTTTATATCTTTCCTGAGAATGATATTAACCATGATTCACTATTATAAAATAAAATATTAAAATCCTTAGTTGTTTAGTTTATCCTCGATTGATAAGTCCCCTTTAACTTTAAATTAATAATTATTTAGATCAAAGTTCAAATCTCTCCACAAAAGCAAATTATTTTTTCATATAATAAAACATATTACATTTTTAATAAAACATATTTCATATAATAAAACATATTACATTTGTTTAATTTTAAGCTCTAAACATTACTGACCAGCATTCACTGAGGACTAAATAATTGATCATGACATTAGTCATTTCATATGCAGCAACTTCGTAATAAGATAAAGAATGCAACATTAAATAAGATTGTTTAATTATTTTTTCAGTACTGTGGGCGGTAGCTATTGCTACGATCACTCTGGCTTTCGTTTCTGCCAACCCACCACCTAAGTGTCCGCCTGATGGAATTGATGTCACCATAGTTCCGAACGAAGATGACTGCTCAACTTTTTACGTTTGCGGTGCAGGCATAGCATACTTAATGGAATGCTACAAAGGACTTCTCTTCAATCCCGAATTACGAGTATGCGATTGGCCAGAAAATGTAAATTGTGCTACCAGTCCAGCGCCTCCAAGTTCATCTAGCGCACCAAGCTCTCCAGAACCTCCAAGTTCATCCAGCGCACCAAGTTCTCCAGAACGTCCAAGTCCATCGAGCGGACCAAGCTCTCCAGAACCTCCAAGTTCATCCAGCGCACCAAGCTCTCCAGAACCTCCAAGTCCATCGAGCGGACCAAGCTCTCCAGAACCTCCAAGTTCATCCAGCGCACCAAGCTCTCCAGCACCTCCAAGTTCATCTAGCGCNACCAAGCTCTCCAGAACCTCCAAGTCCATCGAGCGGACCAAGCTCTCCAGAACCTCCAAGTTCATCCAGCGCACCAAGCTCTCCAGAACCTCCAAGTTCATCCAGCGCACCAAGCTCTCCAGAACCTCCAAGTCCATCGGGCGGACCAAGTTCTCCAGAACCTCCAAGTCCATCGAGCGGACCAAGCTCTCCAGAACCTTCAAGTCCATCGAGCGGACCAAGCTCTCCAGCACCTCCAAGTTCATCTAGCGCACCAAGCTCTCCAGAACCTCCAAGTTCGTCCAGCGCACCAAGCTCTCCAGAACCTCCAAGTCCATCGAGCGGACCAAGTTCTCTAGAACCTCCAAGTCCATCGAGCGGACCAAGCTCTCCAGAACCTCCAAGTCCATCGGGCGGACCAAGTTCTCCAGAACCTCCAAGTCCATCGAGCGGACCAAGCTCTCCAGAACCTCCAAGTTCGTCCAGCGCACCAAGCTCTCCAGAACCTCCAAGTTCATCTAGCGCACCAAGCTCTGCAGAACCTCCAAGTCCATCGAGCGGACCAAGCTCTCCAGAACCTCCAAGTTCGTCCAGCGCACCAAGCTCTCCAGAACCTCCAAGTCCATCGAGCGGACCAAGCTCTCCAGAACCTTCAAGTTCACCAGAACCACCAAGTCAACCGTCAAGCACACCGGAACCCCCCAATTCACCAAGCACTGCAGAACCTCCAAGTTCATCTAGTCCTTCAGAACCACCAAGTTCAAATAGCATTGTGAATCTAGTAATGAACAGAAAGTTTAGAAGATTTCTGACTGTATAAAATAAACTACTAATATATATTTATATTAGATAATTTTGAATTAGATCCAACTTTGAGATATGATCAAGTGATGGAATAAATATTTATTGATAATAAGATATGTATTCGTGTGACATCTTTTCCGTAGTTTTCTCATATCAAAATTGTGCACTTTCATTCTGAGACGAATATTGTTACGTGTTATAATTATTATATTATAACTAAATACGTAATTAATATTAAATGGAATCGCGGAAATATTTTTATTACATTTATTGTTTTATGGTTTTATTGTATAATTGGTACGGAATGAATATTGAATCGATATCTGTATTGCATATTAATTTTCTAGAATTTATGTATTATTTTGCAAGATAAACCAAAGAAATGTATTTTCGCAATAAATGCTTAGTTATCAGTCGTGTTATATTATTTTAATATCGATGTCGATAATCAGATTAAATTTAGATAATGAAATAAAATTATTCTGTGCTTAATTCCATGCATTTACTTTTTTCCAGTAAATTTCTAAAAATGTCTAGAATATAACGCTTAAAAGATTGTCAAATGAACTATGTGATATAACTAACTATTTCCATAGAATAGCAAATAAATATTTTTATATTCCCAACAGAAAGTAATGTTTTTCGTATTCACAGTTAGAATGAAAAGAATACACATTTCTTTGATCACTAAAATGTTGAAACAGAGAAGAGTTAATTTGACGCGAAGAAATTGAGATGCATTGAAGCGAACGAGTCTCTTGTCATTAATCGAAATCGAATGGAAGCTTCTCGATTTTTGTCTCGTACACTTCTACGTTGGCGAATTACTTTAATCGAAAGTGTAATCATTAGCAGAATAAAGAGAAAGGGATTGGTGAGACATTCTGTGGATCTATTAAAGCGTCTGAAAAGTTTGGCTTACGTTTCACGGAATTCAAGACGTTTAAAACTTCTTCAAGCAATTGGAAACATCGGTGAAACTTTCCTTTGTTGTCCCCAATAATTTTCAGGTCTACGAAACTTCAGAAACTGATCTTTTGCGAGTTTTTCGTACGAATATGAATCGAATGCACCATAATGATGTGTAAGTAAATTATGCAGTTGTTTTATGTCTTTTGGAACTTTGGAATGAAGTTGTCGGAATGTTCAGTGTGAAATTTTGGGAATGCAATTATGTGTAGTTATCACATAGTTCATTATTTTTTTTAATATTTTCATAAAGATAGGTAAAAAGAACCTGGAATATTATTTATGCGTTATTAAATATTATAACGCGCACTGATATTTTGGATATTTTATATGTTTTTGTATATTATTCTCATTTTTAAACTTTAATCACATTTTAGTAGACATCAGTAATATTTTATTTAATGTTCGCACTTTATTATAATAATCATATTATAATAGCTAAACTATTTTTTTGATTAAAGGTCAGCAAAATATATTATTATTTATTAAAATATATTATTATTATTCGCACTTTATTATAGTAATCACATTATAATAACTGAACTGTTTTGTTAAATGTTTTGTCAGCAAAATATATTTGCACGACAAAAGTGTATTTTATTCTTCAGATTACAAATGTGTAGGTAGCAGCATGGCATTTGCTCGCATTCTTGTCGTTTCTTATACTAAACGACTATTAATATAATAAATGAGTAGGAATTTAGTCACAGTGGGAGGGGAATGAATGAGCATTTGTTCGTTCAGTCTAAACGCATACTGATATATAAGAAACAGAGAAATCGAATTTTGTCATAGATACCTAGTGGTTTAAGTAAAAAACTACGCAGTAGTGAAGTGTGTAACAATATTACATACAAAGTATTTTATTACAAATAGAATTATTATTGGAATTTATTACAGACAAGGTAAAAAATACATTATTAAATTATTGAAAAATTATTAAATAAATTTAAATAAATATACTATAAAAGGTACTTTTAATCTCGATAATTGTAAAAATTCAAATGTCTCTAAAAATGTTGAAATTTTTTTTTACTTAATGATCTTGAAGATTGTAATTTTGTTTTTACAATAATCCTATAAAATTTGCTGGATAATTTTCTTTTCAAATTATTCATGCTACAAGTATATACTTATATATATGTATATCAACACACGCATATATGTATAATTAGTTATTTTCTTGCCTTATTTATTATATTTTATTTATATTAGTTACATCATTATATGTTTTGTTAAAAATTGTATTCTTGGTGAAAAGAAGTCGGTATGAGAATGTTTTAAATTTTGGTCGTGAGAAGTAATTCTCTAGAATTATAAATCATCGCAATACTACAGATTATCCACGAAATTATTATTATCAGTGCCTGAGTACAACACTGACCAAACAACCATGATTAAAGCTTATTTAAGAGTTATGTACCACTATTGTTTGTATCTTGTGATTTATAAATGCAATTATTTTATCTTTCCCTTATGTTACGATTTAGTTGAATAAATGTTTTGATCTCTTGAAACCACAATCGTGTTGCGGTATTACAAATGATTTGATATAAGAGATGGCTGCAATATCTTTTCTCTTGTCTCCAATTTTTATGGATCATTTTTAACGTAATACTTATTAGAAAATCGAGGTATTATCATTTTAATGAGAACTCGTAACTACATAAAGTTGAGTTCCAGGTAAAAAGTTTTTTCGTATTTTACTTAACTTTCCTGAAATTTTCAAATTATTATTTTTAATTATTCATTTTACATACATTTCAGTTTATTATTATGATTTATCTACTATTATTTTTAATATAATTTCCTTAGTACAACACTTGTAAATAAATTTCTACTGGAGTTTTGTTGTTTCCATTATACGTATCTTCAAAAATATGAATTTGCATAAAAATCCATAATCTATTTATTTACTATTAACAAATTAAACTCTAAACATTTTAAAAAAGAAGTACAAAATCATACAATATATTTTGTTTTAAAACAATTATGTTAAGATTAAAGTTACGAAATGAATCGAAAAGATATTTTTCCTTTGTTATAATTGTTGCAAGCTTTAAAAGTTTCTCCTTTTTCAAAAAATATAAGACAAAGACGAAGAAAAAATTCGGACTAATGTAAATAATTGATCTTTCGAAATTCTTTAAAATTGCAGCGGACAGAAACTTATAATTGCATTTCATTTTATGCAGCATAGAGAAGTCGTCGAATTTATTTTATTCTATTAACATAGTAACAAAGTGTAGTAGAATTGCATTTATTTGAACCAAATTTTAATCAATACGAAATTAAATGAATTCAGTCGGTTGAATCTATTTATATGAATCAGAATTCCTATTATATAGATAAAAAACAGTACAAATTTCGATTATACAAACTATTTGTCCCTCGACAAGTTTATATAAATTTATTTCTACTACATTGAAAATCAATTTCGAAATTTTAAATTAACAGCAAGAGAAATACATGATTTTAATTTTTCTATGAATATAAATGTATATTTCTTTTAAGATACATTTGAAAATTCCAGGAAAGAAAAATTTTAAGAGCTATTTCTTAAATGTTTCTCGAAAATTTATTATCGTATATCTTTTGTATTGTTTTCATCACCTCACCAGAAAACGAAAGAACGGCGGAAAATTATCAAATAACAAAAAACAAATACGTGGAAATATAAGACATAATAATAGGAAATGATAATCGAAGTATTTAACGATTGTTCGTAGTGTGTATGTTTCTAATGTTCTAGAATATCGAATTCATCATCGTTGTTCTTATCACGAGATCTAAACATTGATAGGATTCGAGCATGCATAGATAACCTACTAAAAAAATTTGTGGGGAATATATATACAGAGAAAGACACAATTGATACGATCAGAGAACTATAGTGACTCTACAAGACTACAACTACCTAGGAAAAAAGTTTACAAAGCCAAGATGAAAGGTAAATTTAGTAAAATCTAATTACGATTTATGTATTCTCAAGGGAAGTATAAAATTAAAAATTTGGAATTTAGAACTTGGAGTTTAGATTTCAGAATTAACAATTTAGAATTTAGAAAATTTAGAATTCAGAATTTAGAACAGAATAAAATGTATGAAAATATATAATATAGAATTGTTTATATTACTTTATTTCTTTTTCGATAAAATTAATTTTTTTTTTCATAAAACTTCTCTCAGACACGAATAATACTATTGTAGTTATTGTGTTAGTATAACTCAAAATTTAGGTCTTACATTGCTTAATTCTGAAATTTTTAGTTTGGTTTAATTTTATTACTAGTCTCTATCAGAGAAAATACGAAGCAAAATTAAATACATTAAATTTTATAATCTAAATCATCTGTGATTCCATAGATACTTGGGTGCTCAATGTTTCTATAACAAAGTAATCAACAAAACATCAAATTACGTTATGTTTAGTTAGCTTTAAGCTTTGAATTGTTCATTAATAAATATTATTAAACTTTTACTCAATAGATTCTGAATAATTGATTGTAAAATCGCTCATTTCGTGCGCAAGAACTCGATAATGAGTTACAAGATGAAATATTAAACAAACTTTCGATAAATATTTTTCAGCAGTGTGTACGGTGGCTATTGCCATGGTCAGTCTGACCTTTGTTTCTGCTATACCACCAAGGTGTCCGGAGCAGGTCAGCGATGAAACCATCTTACTTCCAAATGAAGAGGACTGCGCGACATATTATATCTGCAGCGGAGGTATAGCATTTTTAATGAACTGCAGCAAAGGACTTCTCTTCAACAGTGAATTGCTAGTTTGCGATTGGCCACAAAATGTAAAGTGCCCAGGTGGTTCTTCATCCAGTGCAGCACCTACTCAAGATCCCAACGAAGGACCTAGCAGCACGGAATCTTCTCAACAACCTACCAGCACAGATTCTTCTCAGGAACCTAGTAGCACAGAACCTTCTCAGGAACCTAGCAGCACAGAACCTTCTCAGGAACCTAGCAGCACAAAACCTTCTCAGGAACCTAGCAGCACAGAACCTTCTCAGGAACCTAGCAGCACAGAACCTTCTCAGGAACCTAGCAGCACAGAATCCGTTCAGGAACCTACCAGTACAGAATCTAAAGGACCTAATAATGAAATCAGCGGAAAATTCAGCAACCATTATAGCAATGAACATTGTTACGAACCCAGCGATGAACCTAGCGATGAACCTAGCGACGAACCCAGTGACGAAGCTAGCGACGAATCCAGTGACGAATCTAGCGACGAACCTAACGACGAACCTAGCAACGAGCCTAACGACGAACCTAGCAACGAACCTAGCGACGAACCTAACGACGAACCTAGCAACGAGCCTAACGACGAACCTAGCGACGAACCTAGCGACGAACCTAGCGACGAACCTATTGACGAACCTAGCGACGAATCCAGCGAAGAAATTAGCGAAGAAATTAGCGAAGCATGACGTATTTATGTAAAGAACGAAAAGTTTCGAAGTAATTAAGGTTGTATGAAATAAATGATATAGTATAATTATATAATATAGTATATAGTATATTACTTATGTTAAATATTTTTGAATCAGTGTACGCGACCTCGAGATAATAATATTCATTATGTATTCATTGACAATAGGATATATGTTCATATAACATTTTTCTTTTTGTAATTGTCATATCCCAATGTTGCGTCTAATGTAGATTCGTTGTAAGATATAGCATATTATTATATATTATAGTTATTATAGTTATTATATATTATAGTTATATTACTATATTAAATATAACTGAGCTGTTATAGATCTATGCTGTCCCTTTGTTCAACAGTGTGCATTGTATTTGCACTTTTCGAATTGGAAACGTTATGACGGAAACATTTTGAAAACAATAATTAAAAAGTTATTTGGAATATATAGTTTCAAATGATCGTCAAATGAAATTGTGATAGTGTTTTTATTGGCATGGTATGTATAAGAAATCTAACAATGGATTCTTCTGTCAAACGTTTGCACATATATCAGTCGTTTTATACCGTTTTAATGTCGATTTCGAGATTAGATAATGGAACGAAATATAATATACGTAATTCTGTACGTTTATATCTTTAGTAATTTTTTGTTAATGATATTTATAAGATAGTCAAATCCTGTAATTAAATACCAATCAGAAGAAATTCTTGCATAATAGCTTAATGACTATACAATGATATGTAATAACATAAATAGCATAAGTAATTATTTCTAAAGTTCAGAATATACTCTTATGTTTCAAACAAAAATATAAAGTTAAAACAATAAAAATAATACATTTAATATATGGATTTTTATAACTGTTGATACAAGCAATACTTATCAATAATTTATTTCATATAGTCAAAGTCGACAACTATCACGGAAAATCTTGTAGAGGCGAATACTTGGTAAAAGAATTATCTTTCGAATCAATAATTTGAGTCAATTCGACGCGAAGAAATTCATTAATCGAAATCGAGTGGAAGTTTCTCGATTTTTGTCTGGTACAGTTTCGTGTTGGCGTGGTGAATTCCTTCGGTCGAAAGTGTAATCATTGGCAGAGCAAAGAGAAAGGGATCCGTGAAATATTTCTGTGGATCTATTAAAGCGTCCGAGAAGTTTGGCCAACGTTTCACGGAATGCAAGACGTTTAAAACTTTTCCAAGCAATTGAAAACATCAGTGAAACTTTCGCTTGTTGTCCCCAATAATTTTCAGACCTACGAAACTTCAAAAACGATTTGACATCGATCTGAAAAGAGTTACTGTATGTGCTAAATAAAAGCGATCAAATTGAATTTATTCGCGCTTTGTCAATATTTAACTTTGTTAATTAATTTAACTTAATTAATTTAACATAATTATATTTGTGAAAATGTTTGAAGTGCAATTACGTTTGTATAATACGTAATGAATAAGTGGATATTCGTACCATAGTTCATCACTAGATTAGAGATGTTTATTCAAATATATATATTTATGAAAATATTGTTTATATGAATATTGATACTTTGGTAATTTTGAACTTCATTAGGTATACTATTTTTTATAAAATTCAGAATCTATTGATGGTGATTTATCATGATATGAGAAAACCATGACACGCATCAGGTACATTTTTATATTTTAAAATTTTTGATAAAACTTGAAAATAGCCAGTTATAGATATTTAAAATTTCACGAATTTTTACTCGCAATAATCTTCAAGAAACAATGTCTTTAGAAAATTTTGTGTCATTTTTTTTTCATAGGTATGCGAATAAATAGAAATATTGATATTGAATTATTATTTTAATCAATTAGGAAGAAGTTGAAACACATTTAGTAAATATACAATAGTATGTAAATATTTTAATAATGCAAATATTTCGAATGACATATAACTGGTGGCATAACCGTCATTCTGCGTGAAAATTGAGGCTGATGTTTCATTAAATGCATATGCATTTTCTGTTTCTATTTGATGAATTTCATCCTGTATTATCTATTCCAATAGTTTACAAATTTATCAAATAAGTAACAACAGAATGAGCATTTCGTCTTATTCTGCACTTTAATTACTTAATTAATTACTTTTCTCTATATATGTAAATACATCTACTGTTTCATTATATTATTATTTATCATATAGTTATACATATACAATATATTTACAATTTAGTTTTACAATTTACTGTTTTGTTTTATCATACATACACGAATTCTAAATCACAATTTATAATTTGAAAATAATAACACTTTTAATTGACAATATCTTTTAATTTATTCAGTATTTTAGTAATTTTAAATTGCCATGCTTTAAATTAATAATACTTTTAAAAATTAACATCCAGCACTTCAGACGCAATAGTACATTTAATAAATATTTTTAAAATATTCTTGTTCTTTTCCAACATGTGTATTTTAAAATACAATCATCAATGTATTAACAGTTTACAGATTCTTCGTTACTGAATCTACAATTAACAAAACTTTAAAATATCCCACGCAACGCGTATGAAATACGTTCCACGAAATCTTTCGACATCATCTCCGCCAAAATGAAATCACCGTGAAAAAAAAATCCAGATCCACGGGAACGAATAAAGACCATTCATAGGCAAACGACGACGGCTCAGCATTCAGAATGAGAGACAGAGGGGGTGGAAAAGCATGGATAAGCTTGTGTTCACGTGGCGGCAGCTGGACCGAAACGATAGTACCTGTTCAATCTATCTCCGCTGGAACATCTCAATAACAATTACTTTCCGCAACGTCGACGGTATTTAATTCACGGAAACGTGCATACGATCCGCCTGTTCCCGCTACCGTAACCGCAGGCCATCGAAATGGCTGTCGTCTCTCCGACCACCCTCCACTCTCCACTCTCCGATCTTTTCTCTTCGCCCCTTGCATTTAAACACGCTGTACGCTCTCCAGAGGATTCCCCCCCGGCAGGGCTAATAATCATGTACCTCGTGTGTGGACCGTTATCACTCGTGGTGTGTGAGGGACGAGTCGCTGGCTGATAAGGTGACAATCTCGAAAGTCCGTACGAGTGCGAATATGCGATGGATGCACGTTCCACGCGCGTAGACTTACACAGTTGCGAGGTGCACGTGCACAGGCCGGTCGCCTGTATTAGAACGGGGGCGGTTGGCGAGGGAGAGGGTCGAATGGGGGTGGCTACTGGGATTTTCAGTACGCGCGCGATCGCCGTGCCGAAAACACGGCCTCAGCGTGTCCGCTTCGTGCACACCATCGGGGATGAACACTCGGTTCTCTCAGCGACGATCTCGGACTTGTTGATGTTCCTCTGTCACTGCTGGAAAGGAAAGATTCAGCGAGATCGGTATCCTCACTGCACGAATTGATTTGTCAAGTGTGCGATTTTCACCGGGGGAACGACGTTCAACTGTGACGAAACAATAGAAGCCAATGAACTGAAATCTGCGTGTAATAAGTTTGATCGATGAAAAATTAAGGAGAAATTTGTTGGTACGAGCAGAAAATACAAAATTTGACATTTGTTTAAAATAGGTGATATCGTGGCAAATGCGGTAATAACATAGCAAAGAGAGTGAAACGAAGGCTACGAAGAGCTTGTGAATAAAACAATCGAATGTTGTACCCATTTGCATTAAAAATTCGTTACTTAGAATCATCGTGATGTTATAACAAACATGATGATGAACAATAAACATGATAAAGTATTATTAGATAGAATATTATCATTGTCAACAATTGAAGACTTGCGAGGAAAATGATCGATAGAAAATGCTAATTGAATGTACCGTTTGAATAATATTATAATTGCCTAAAAACTAGTGACACTATAATATTATAATAAATACGATACTAAACAATAAATATAAAATATTAAAATTATCAGATTACCGACTTGTGAACGAAATGAAGAAATTCTAGTCGAACATTTCGTTTGAATAATATTGTATCCATAGTGTTATTAAAAATTTGTTATTTGGAATTAATGATGCAACAATAAATGCACGATAAATATATTGAACGGTACATTATATATCAAACAGTACATTATAATATAATTAAATAACACATTACAATAGTGCACGGAATCGAGACTAACACATTGGATAATTGCGAACCAAACAATCGATAAATAATTAAATAAAATTAACGTTAATATTAATTATAGCCACAGTGTTATTAACAACTGCTTAGGACTAATGTTATAAACAACAAACTTGATACATTATTAAATATATTTGGTAATCGAAGTTTTCGCGAGTGGTAGAAGATTCCTCAAAGATTAGCCGATACTTTTGCAGTTTATTGAAAATTTCCTAAAATTTAATGATACCGCAATAAAGAAAAAGAACTCCGTATCTGAATCAAAATTCTCAACAAATAAACTGTTCGTCACTGACAGAAGATTTCTCGAAGAACTGATATTTCTGCATAATGGTACAATAACAATTACTAATAATAAAAAGATAAACTCGACAGAAACGTAATCGATAATCAAAGTTCCCAGAGCGAAACTGTACTGTGAGTGAGCAGAAGATTTCTCAAAAATCAACAGATACTTTCAAAGAACTGAAAAATTGTTTAGAATTGGTAATAACATATTAAATACTACTACTGAAAAGTAATCTGCCATCAAAATCCACAACAATAAACTGTGAGTGAGCAGAAGATTTCTCAAAGATCAATAGATACTTTCAAAGATCTAAAAAATTGTCTAGAATTGGTAATAACATGTTAAATACTACTGCTGAAAAATAATCTGCCATCGAAATTCACAACAACAAACTGTGAGTGAGCAGAAGATTTCTCAAAGATCAACAGATATTTTCAAAGAACTAAAAAATTGTCTAGAATTGGTAATAACATGTTAAATACTATTGCTGAAAAATAATCTGCTATCGAAATTCATAACAACAAACTGTAAGTGAGCAAAAGATTTCTCAAATATCAACAGATTACTTTCAAAGAACTAAAAAATTGCTTAGAATTGGTAATAATATGTTAAATACTACTGATGAAAAATAATCTGCCATCGAAATCCACAACAACAAACAGTGAGTGAGCAGAAAATTTCTTAAATATCAACAGATACTTTCGAAGGACTAAAAAATTGCTTAGAATTGATAATAATATGTTAAATACTACTGATGGAAAATAATCTGCCATCGAAATCCAGAACAACAAACGGTGAGTGAACAGAAGATTTCTCAAATATCAACAGATACTTTCAAAGAACTAAAAAATTGTCTAGAATTGGTAATAACATATTAAATATTATTACTGAAAAGTAATCTGCTATCGAAATTTACAACAACAAACGGTGAGTGAACAGAAGATTTCTCAAAGATCAACAGATACTTTCAAAGAACTAAAAAATTGTCTAGAATTGGTAATAATATGTTAAATACTACTGATGAAAAATAATCTGCCATTGAAATTCACAACAACAAACCGTGAGTGAGCAGAATATTTCTCAGAGGTCAACAGATACTTCCAAAGAACTGAAAAGTTGCCGAGAATTGGTAATAACATATTAAATACTACTACTGAAAAGTAATCTGCCATCAAAATCCACAACAACAAACTATGAGTGAGCAGAAGATTTCTCAAAGATCAACAGATACTTTCAGAGAACTGAAAAATTGCCTAGAATTGGTAATAACATGTT